>NW_009939635.1:6288-61196 GCF_000696875.1 Nestor notabilis | reverse complement strand
TCCTTCCTTCCTTCTTTCCTTCCTTCCTTCCTTCCTTCCTTCCTTCCTTCCTTCCTTCCTTCCTTCCTTCCTTCCTTCCTTCCTTCCCTTTCTGTTCTAATGTTGATTCAGACCTATTTGGACTTTCTCTGTTTCTGTGTTTATTTATATCTGTGGGATAAGAGAGTAATGGGGGGAGGGGGAAATAAATTTTTAAAAAATCACCAAAAAAAAGCCTTCTACAAGCTCCTAAGGGAGGAATCAAACACATTTCTTCTACGAATGCAAATATCTTAGCTGAGTGACAAGGAAAAAAAATCAGGCTTCTCATATTCTCCCCCTTCCTCCCCTCCACCCCTTCCTTCTCTCCCATTCTCCCCACTCCCCCATTTAGGAATAATTCAAGCCCCTTGTTTAAACATTAATTATTTAGCTCAAGTGATTTGCCAATAATTTGCAGAATGATATTTCTTGAAAGTTTAGGAGGTGAATCCCTGAGATGGTGCATCTTTCATCCACCCGTTCCCGTGTCTGGCTCAGTGGCCTCGGTTAGATGTAATTGTAATTGGTGTCTGGGTTGGGATGACAGTGTCAGCCTATCATTTCAGGGTTTAGAGCTGTACATTGGATAGCCAGATTTGTAATTATAATGTGCTTTACTCCTATTTATATTCAGCAGCGTTCTCGCCTTGCTGTTCCTTTCCCTGGGAGTGGAAGATTGGGCTGGGGAGGGGCAGCTTGAAAGCAGTGAGAGCCATTATTTGTCAAGAAAACACCCCAATTCTCTAAGGAATTACAGGGACAAGGTGAGCAGCCATCAAAAGTTACCATTTGCTGTCCTGGAGCACGTACTCTGAAATTGGTCCTGTCAAAATTAAACGGCCCCTCCAGCAGCAAAAAGCAGAATTTTCCTTGCGTGGATAGCTGGAACAGCGTTATCTGCGGCAAGCCCTGATCAGACTGCTAGGTGGAGGATTTCTCTTACGGTGGCCTCATAAAGATGCTTATTTAATGGTCTTGTCTTCCTCAAATGTATCTGCTTTCGACTGGAGTTGCAGGGCCACAGATAGAGATTTGCAGAAGTCAGCAACTTGATGCCTCTGGAGCGGAGATCAGGATCAATTTCAATATATACTGTAATTTTCCTTGCAACAGTAGAAGTTAATTTTAAAAAGGTCTGAGGGTTTGATTAAGTAGAAGAAGTCCCTCTGGCCTCTTCAATCTGGGACTGTAAAGCTGATGGCATGTCTCTGGCCAGGACAGCACTGGTCTGTAAGGTATTTTGGGCAACCAGCACTTATTGTTCATGTTTAGGATATTATCCCTTCAGTCTCTGCAGTATTTTTCTTCTTTCAAATTCATCACATTACCTTTATTCGCTTTGCAGGATTTCGCTTTCTCATGGGCCTACTTTCGACAAAGTCTTTAATGTAATTATATTTTCCCCAGAATCAAGTCTGCAGCCATTGCATGCCATGTATGGCAATGCTGTCTTCTACCTAATGGGATTTGAACTTCTAATCCTATGAGAGGTGTCTTAATCCTGCCACAGATTTTGGGGTGAAAGGTGTTTCCAGTTCATTTCCTTTTATATTCATTGGGCTTATGTCTGCAGAAAAGATCATTAGTTAGAGCAAAGACTAGGTTCAAGAAATTCACACATTTCTCTGTTGAATTTCTTAAAGCTCTGCAAAAGAGTTATTTGTTCTCCCCTATACTCAAGTTCAGTGAAGAGGTAGCTGTTGTATACTACTTTATACGTGGGACAGCTCCAATATAAGGATGAAAGAGTACTTGCCTCCCAGCCACACAGATCTGCTCAACCTGTGGCAAGGCTCTGAACTGACATTGCCAAAGATACAGGATTTTCTATTTATCTCTTTAATTAAAAAAAGGTGTTGGGAAGTGATACCTTTAAAAACTCATAGCATATGTACAAGAAAATCAAGGTTGTTGACATAAAAAAGGAAACAATTACAGAATATTTTGTAAGAAGAAACTCTAGAGAAGAATTATTTCCCTCTCTCTCTCCTTCGGTCCTGAACTAAAATGTATTTCTGTCCTCTCCATCCTGTATCATCATCTGTTCAGAAAGTTGGGAGGGTGGAGGGCATATATTTGGTTTTTCCATATGCTTTCTGCTTCTCTCGAGCTTGTGACTTCTCTGTGGGCAGCATCTTTTTAAAAATCTTCAAAATATTGTATTTGGAGTACAGCTTTGAGGTTATCTTTCATAGAATCATGGAATATTTGAGTTGGAAGGGACCTTAAAGCTCATCCAGTTCCAGCTCCCTGCCATGGGCAGGGACACTTCGCACTAGACTAGGTTGCTCAAAGGCCCATACAATCTGGCCTTGGAATCTTTGATAGCCAAGTGGCCCTTCATAGATATGGTAGCTATTTATACACGTGATAGGAAATGAAGGGAGAACCAGATTTGGGCATATAGCTTACAAGACAAACACAGGACATGATGTTGTTACAGAAGGGTGACGAGCAGCTCCACGGCCTACCCCAATATTTCCCCTGCTTTACCCAAGCACCACACTTGTTTGGGCCACCCTGAGTCCTCCACTGACTTGGAGCTCCCTGATGGTCTCCCTCCCATTTTAGGAACACAGAGGGACCTTCTGGTCCCTACCAGACCTGAGCATCTCATGGCTGCAGAATGCATCATAAACTATTGTAGCATCCACTATTCTACGCATTAAATTAATGCCACACATCTACAGATTTTGGCTTACCGATGTTGACCTTAGGTGACTGTATTCCTGACTTACAATGGCTGCCTGGGAATTAATACATCTCCTTGCAGGACCAGAGCAATGCTTTGATCTGTTTCTGAGGAATTCAGTTTTAATATCCTTACTTCTTACATATATATTCTTTTTAAACCAGGATTAAGGGAATCTTAGAAAGCATGGAATCATAGAATAGTTTGGGTTGGAAGCGACCTTAAAGAGCACCTGGTTCCAACCTCTTTGGTTTTGCTTTGGGGTTCTTGGTGTGTTTTTTCCCCTGTTATTTGTAAGTTAGTGTACATCAGATTTCTGAGCTTTTCAGAGATATTAACAATTTGACTCCAGAAACAGTTGGCAGGATTTTCCCTGCCAAGTTAATATATGTCCTTCAGGTAGCAACAGCTGTTCACAGTTGTTGTCAGTTAAAACATCTACAGCAGTGCTTTCAGTCAAATAAAGCAAAATTTTGCTAATCCAGTGAAGTGGAAGAATGGAGAAGAATTTTGAAGCATCTGTCACAGCTGTTAAACCCTGGAAAGAAATGAGAATTGGGGAAAAAGCCTGGGAATCAGCTAAGGATGTGGGACTTGTTGTAATTATTGCAAGAACAGGACAATTAGTGATGTGGTGTGCATGGGTAGGGCTCAGGGAGCTTGACCTTGTGTCCGCTGTGCCGGTGATATGAGACTCCATTTTCTCTTTTATGGGAAATAATCACTGTGGGCCAAAACATTATCTGTCACAGAGAGGTAAAGGCGGATGGAACCTGCTGAATTTAATGGCTTAATTAGGACAATGCTTAATTCTATAGACTCCCTTCAGTGGCTGTGATCTGCCCTCAGCAGTGCTGTGGATGGGAGATCTCCCCACACACCAGTGGTGGTGGAACTCCTCTGATTCTCCCTGCAGACCTGGGGCCCAGGTGCGTAACATGAAGCAATGTCTTTGCTGTAGCATGACTATCAAATCTGATCATTTTTCAAGCAAGATTATAGAACAATATAAAGCTAAGTTAATTCCTGTTATCCATGACCAGATAAAAGTATGTATCTAAAATCATAAATTAAAATGAATTCTTCTTCAAACAGCTTTGTCTGAAAATGCTGAACTGCAGTGTGAGAAGCGGCATGGTTGACAAGGTGAATGAAGTTATGTCTGCTATAGTCAGCACTGGCCAAGTAAAGTCTGGTCTCCAGTTTGAGTCCTTCACTGAAGGGATCAGAGAGACTCCAGAGAGGAAAGTGATGGGAATTATTAGAGGGTCATGAATAAGAGAAAGACCAAAAGAACTGGGAGACTTTAGTTTAGGTACTGAAACAGGAGTCTGAGAAGACACGATCCCAGTTTGCGAATTTACAAGCAGTGGAGATGCAAGAACATCATTTGCTCTCCAAACCCCACTGCAGAATGCAGGATTCAGGGTACAGAGTATCACTACATTGCAACCTTTCTGATGGTGAGGCTGATGAAACAGTCGTGTGTTAACAGTGGTGTTAGTGATGCTTCAAGACACCATGTCCAGCACTAAATGTCATTAAGAGCAGATTTTTGACAAATATCTGCCTGGGCTCCATTGGTGTAATTATCTGCCTGAAGGCAGATGGATGGACCTATGTAAAATCCATCAAAGACTCAAGAGGAGAAACGACAAATAGCAATGGGACAAAAAAGATTCTGTTAGCTAGGTATGTCCTTCATCTGGTCCCAGACGCTTTGCTATATGTGTTTCTTGAAAATCAATGACAACTCATGCCCAGTCTACAAGGAGGAATTATTCTCATTCTGGCTTTGATTATTCTGATATGAATTTGCTCAAAATTAAAACAATGCATTTGGTTTTCAACTACTATGTTGCTTATTATATTAGACTCCAGATTATTACGTTTTATTGCTGTTGGTACTTTTGCAAGACTATATTCTTGAGCTAGCTTTGTGACATTTATCTTTGTGTGTAATTTCTTAACCCCAGGAAAAAGAAAAATCAACCTGGTATTTTGGGAGCTGACATCCCCAAATTAAGTTATTTTTCTAACATGTTGAAAGCATGCTTAAGAATGCCAATTTTAAACTGAAGTTTTTCACAGAAATATAAAGCCATGTAAAAATTAATGTTGCATGTGTAATATTATATTTGCAGTACTGTAGTTATCCTGTGCTTTTTAGTTCTGAAATCCCCTTAGCCTTGTCTTCAGCATGCAAGGGGAAGTTTTATGTTGAAATCCATACATAAACAAGAAAAATACAGTCTAATGGTTATGCTCTAGAGGAGGTTCAGTTTAGCCAGTGGTTTAGTGACTCATGGAATCATAGAATGGTTTGGGTTGGAAGGGACTTTAAAGATCATCTAGTTCTTCATCTGGGTTTTATTTGTAATTAATCCAGGATGGAAAGAAACAAATCAATATATGCGTGACAGATATTTTCCCAAAACAAGGAGCTGCTCCTGTCCACTGGCTTCTCCAGAAAAGCAGAGGAGCATACGACGCTGTTCTGCCCAACAGGCTTTGGAATCGAGCCTATGCAACCCTGACTCAAGCACATTGGTTTGGAGGAGACAGTTTTAGCAGGAAAAGCCCAAGTTTACATGTGTCTGTGGACAGGGTGGACAGGCACAATTTATTCTGCTGTCTCTGGAGCAACACATGTCCTCTTGCATGTGATGAGAGAGTGATCTCCTTACTCCCTTGAGCACAAACCTTTTGGCTAAAAGTAATCGACGTAGCAAATATCTAGTGGGGGATGCCTGCCCGATGCCTCTTTTCCACCAGAATTTTCCACCTAATGTTTTATTTTGTGGCCTATTCTAAATCAGTCTTCTTGCTCTCAGTAAAGTTTGCAAGTTGCTGAGCAGTGCCAGGTGGGATACTGTGCCCTGAAAAATTCTTTTCATAGAAACCAACCTTTTTTTCTGTCAATGTCAAGTTCCATGGAAAAGACAAGGGGTGACGGGCACAAGTTAATCCTGGGGAGATCCTAGTTGGGCACAAGAGGAAAAATTTTTCACAATGAGGAAAAGTAGCCATTGGAATAATCTCCCCAGGGAAGTGGTGACTCCCCAACATTGACCGCTGTTAAGACTGGGCTGGACAGGGTGCTGGGACATCTAGTCTAGGTCATGCTTTGCCTAGAAAAGTTGGATCAGATGATCCTTGAGGCTGCTTCCAACCTGGGATTCTATGATTCTGTGGTTAAGTGTAGTCCATATTCACAGACATGGCATTGTATTGTGAGAGTATTGTGAGCACAGTGCCCTGTTCCTGATTCTGTTTACAGGCAAAGGGGTCTCCTGTGAAGGCAGCACCATCTGCAGTGACAGATGCAGGAGGACATCCTCCAGGGCAGTGCCTGTCAGTTTTAGAGGAAGAAGGTGGCCATGCCATTGCCCTGGGACCACAGGCACCCTGCAGTGCCAGTTATGGTGACTGACTGCATTTGTGGTGGCAATGGGCAGCTGTGATTTTCATTTTTATGCACAGTGACTAATCTTGAATGTGGATTCCCAGTTCTGGACAGGCAGGGAGGGTATTACCTGGCTTACCTGTCGCCTCCCTGCTCTAATACCTGCAATCCTCTGGTGGCCATATCAAACAGCAAATCAGCTGTGAACGCTGTGAGATGCGTTTTCTCACCCTCCTGTTTTAACTCCAGCAAAGCTTTCCCTGGCTTCAACAAATCTTCTGGCTCCAGCCATCACTTTGTTCCCCTTGTTTGCATAGTCAGGGCTGTTTGGCCAGACCAGCTGAAAGAGCTGTATTTATTTGCTAAATATGTGCTTAGTGTCCCCATCACTTCTCAGGATCCCTCTGTGTGCCACTGCTCTTCCACCACTACATCCCCAGCATCCTATTGTACGCTGGGTCGAGGCCTCTTGAGCCTTCTGGCTTAATAACTTCTCTGCTTCACCATCCAATATTATTAAAACATATTTAGTATTCAGGGATTTAGATCCTGACCTTCTATAATTATTGACACCTATTTAATTTCTCCTTTCATCCATGGCCAAGCCTGGTACAGCTGCCGTGGCACATGTATATACATCATTGTTGCCAGCACAAGCTGATTGGCATTCATGCTTGAGTGTCTTTTTATTTTCTCCTTGGATGCTGGGGAGCAGCCTGAGTAGCTCAGAAACTAAAGAGCTTCATCTATTAGGCGTGACAGATTTGTATTCAGCGGTAAATGCCTGACCTTGCTCAAACTCCCTCATCCATTCCCATCATCCCCTCCCAGATGAAAGATTCTGCTTAACTCCTGCTTCCTGTCTGTCGCCTTGGAAACGGGGACGAAGCGATGCAGCCTGAGAGAATAACTAATAAGAAATATCTCTAGTGTAAGAATAAAAATGCATTGTGAAGAAAGGCGCCTGCTGCAAGCCGGCATGTGAGGGGCTTTTGGCAGGAGGACTTTAAAGGCAATCAGACATGAGGAATGTAGTCGCGTTACCCTGTAGTGAGTCGGGGTAATAAATGGGATGAAAAGCCAATGCCCTCCTGCTGTGGAACAATATTCTTTAGCTTTAAGTTTCCATGTGGGTCTGTAATGGACTAGAGCATTTGAGCACTGAAACATGTGTTTTGGGCTTTGGTATGATATGAACAAGCATGAGGGAATCCTGGCATGTACTCATCACCTGCAGTCCCTTCCCTGCCCTTATCCCCTTGTAATGCTTTGCTTAGCATAATTCTTAACCTTTCACCATTTCTGGTTTTTAATGGTTTACCAGGTCAGAAAAATGTTTAGACTTCAGACCAACTCTGAATTGAACCTGGAAACTTCTTTAGATCCTGGCTTACAGAAAAGCTGCTTTAGGGTGATTTGCTGCAGTGGGAAAAGCCTTTGAACATCACAGCAAACACTTTTCTTCTTGTTCTGTACACTCAGTTGTGTCTACAGTCACTAACATGTGCAAGTCATTAACATGTGTAAGTCATTAACATGTGTATGCAGTATGTGTTTACAAACATTATCAATACTGTGTTAGATACCTACAGAGTTTGGTGTGAACTCACTGACTTACTGCGCTGGCTGCATCCAGTGTTGAGCCCATCATTTTCAGCTCAACTGTTGCACTGGATTTCCCACCCTGAAAAGTCCTGATTAATAGGTGGTAGGTTTGGATAGGACTGTTTTAGGTTTTTTTTCCACCAGATTTGCTTGATCGCATGTTTTGTATTTGCTGAACATGATTATGCACTAGTCTGAGGTCAGGAATCTCCAAAAGTTACTTCTGTGTCAATCTGGAAAATGTATATATAATATACAAATATATATACATTGTATATGTATATATACACACAATTTCACCACAAACTGAATAGTTCAGGCCATTGTGTCAGTCGATACGTTTTATCTTGATTAAGGTTGTATGAATTTTTGTAGTTCTCATGAGTGATTCCTGTTACATGTGGATAAACAGTCCACACGCCATAAATGGGTGCCCTTATTTGGGTCTTGAGGGGGAGTTTGGGATGTCAAGGGTGTGCATGGCCCTGGTTATCTCCCTCTGGGCAGCCTGCAGCAGTCACTGACAGAGCAAATATACATCCTGGCTGACAGAGCCAATGGCAGAAGCTCTTCACATGCTGTTGGAATGGGTTTCTGAAGCAATGCAGTGGAGTTGTATGAAATACCGCATGTATTTTATTATTCCTGGCGTCTGTGCCACCGTTGTTATGGTCACATATGCAAAAGGAGGTGATTCAGAAAGTTAACATGCAGCACACACTAAATATAAGAGAGAGGGCAGAATGATGGAGTGGTAAATAACAAAGAACATTAAAAGTACTCTAGAACAGGCTTGATACTGGAGAAAATGGAGCTGGTTTTTGTAATGTTAAAAAAATATGTGCCATGCTTATCTCTCATTGCCAAGTTTTCTTAAGATTCTAATACTGAAATAAAGGAGCAAAACCTATCACAGTCTCCTTATCATGAAGTGTATTATTTCCAGTGGTTTCTTATACAAAGTATTGTAAAGTGGTAAAAGTAATTAAAACATGTCTGGGAAATATTGCAAAAGTTTAAAGGGAAGAAAGGGTTACAATGCTTGGAAAAAGAAGGAAAGTATGATTATGGATTTAGGCAAAAGAATGTTCATGATTAAATGGATACCACATATGCAATCAGGAAGGAAATACTGAAGACTAATAGCTGGGTTCCCAGAATTAAGGAAGAGGTGAAGACAGATAATTTAAAGGAGGATGAGAAAAAGTCTATGTAGGTGTGCAAAGAAGCAGGTTCTTCTACTAATGTTGACGTGATTTGCTTCAAAAGGGAAGGAGAATGTGCTGGGAAGGAAAACAAAAAGGAGCTGTTACAAAAAAACCCAGAACACCAACCACCAGTTGATTTCAAGTATCACTGGCATGAAAATACTAAGATGAGAGAAGAAACTAAAATACCAGTATTTGACTGGATATAAATAAATCAACTTAATATTGTGCAAGGCTTCTGACTACTTTTCCTCACAGGATTTTTGTGGAAGGTGTCCCTGCTCATGGCCAGGGGTTGGAACTGGAGGAGCTTTAATGTCCCTTTCAACCCAAACCAGTCTGTGATTCTGATTGCTGGAGTTAAATGGGTTAGAGACAGACACACAGAATGACTTAGACAGTTAAGCAAACTAAAGCTAGTCAACTGATGTGTTTTTTAACTATAGCCAATTACAAAATAATATATATATATAAGAATGAGTGAAATACCTAGAGAAACACTGAGGAAAGCCATCACCCTGGAAAGAACAGGAGAAATGGTGCATTCAAACAGGAATCCTCTTGAGTGCTATGAAGAAGAGGGATAATGCATTAAATGCATTAATTTGGATATCTAAGCAGAGGATTAGTGAGCAAGAGCTGCTGTGATGTCTCCTTTGTCACTCTCCAAACCAGGGCTGGGTGTCTTTCTCCAGGATAACTTTCAGCTAAACACAAGTCATTTAAACACAATACTGGGCACAGAATCCATGGTGAGTGCAGTGTTTTACTGGAGAGATGCAACCCTGAGAGATGCTGTGTTTGGAAACTGAGTGTGGCCCAGCAGGGATAATAGATGTTTGTCCAGCAAGGGAGAGTACCAAGATATGTTTTACTGAATTGATTTAAGCTAAAATGCTTTCATTTAATTGACAATAAATTAACTTAAAATGAAATGAATAAAAACTGAAATTTGCCAGAAGAAAAATGAAAAATTTCAAAATAAGAAGAAATTTAAAATATGTAGAGGTTACTATCTTCGTGGGAACTTCTTTCAGACATTAAAATTCATTTGGCTAGGCTTTGGGAGAGGCAGGGTCATACTGTTGGAGAGAAAGGTATTTTCTTTTTCCAGGATGGCTAAAAAGCATATTTTGTTCTTTCTCTATTACAACAAAATTCACTGTTTGTGTTGATAGATTAAACAGAGTATAGGTAACTGGATTAGACAGAATGCATTCTCTGGGACCAACTGTTGGAGGAATGTGATTGTCACATTTAATGAAGTGTAGTGTACTCTCATCTATATGATTATTATTTTTCTAAACAGAGTACTGAAGATGCCATTATAGAAAACTCTTCTATTATGGAGATTTCTGAAGAGACAGAAGGGAAGGAGCTATAGTTGATGCCAAGGGAAAGGAACTATTGAAAAACAAATAAGTCCTACTAAAGGTTTAAATTAAAGGGGAGAAAAAATTGAGATGCACAAGTACATTTGCAAGTCTGTTTGTAGACAGCTGTTCCTTTACAGAAGCTGTAATGCAAGGTCTTTGTAACCTTGACAGAATTTGCTGAGGCAATCTCTGTATGAAGAGGAAACACTTTTCCAGTATGTTAGTCGCACCCTGGCTTTCCTTCAGCATCAGATATGCATGAGTATTCTCCCAGCATTTTCCCTTTTGTTAAAACTATCAGGCTGTATTCTGCTCTACACACGACTTGTTTTGATTTTTTACCAGGAGCTTTGTGTGTCTTTTCACTGTAGCAAGGAAAGGGAAAAGAGCCGTGTCCTCTGCTGAGCCGTGTCCTCTGCTGAGCCGTTTCAGACCCGTCTGGGCTGGTGATACATTATGGATGCTGGATCCAAAAGCATGCTTGTTTGTTTTGGCGCTGCTTTCAAAGACCCTTGTGCCACAGAATCAATATTGTTTAATGTCAGTCTTGCCAGCTCTTCTTTTCTTTTGGGAATGAAATTAATTTTCTTCAACTTGGCATGTATAGGACAACAGTGTCCCCCTGACCTACCGCTTGAACATATGCAATTAGCCTAAGAGTGGAGTTTGTGAAGGAAACAGCTTTTAAAGCATTAGACATGGCAGCTTCAGAACATTAGCAAGCACTAGGCTGAGGCAGATGTCCCGTGACACTACCCATTTTCTAACCTCTGTTGGATAGACTGAAGGTAGATATTTTCCTTTCACTGAAGACTTTTTGTTGGCATAAAACTCAGCTGGTGCTTCATAATGGATAAAAATCCCCTTCCATGTCAAGTCTCCTTGGCCATACCATGCAGGGCATACCCAAAACACATGGTTTTTAACCATAATCATTAGCTTCATCACACAGCGCACAGTTTGCAAAGTCTAGAAAAGTAGCATTTAGGGTTTTTTTCTTGTAATCTTATACATTATACATTATTAGGTGGAATTTTTAACATGCAGTACAAAGCAAATGGATTACAAGACCCTTAAAAATACGTCTTCAGTATATAATTATTCTACTACACCTTAACTAAGTTATATTTTCTATTGCCAGCCTTGGAGTGGTGGGTTCTTCTGTTTTGTCTTTTCAGTTTAGTGTGAATTTCTTGAGGTTGGAAAACACAATGCCTTTTTGCTGCAGATAGATTATTTTCCAATTGGTTTCTACCGATTTCTATTGTAACACCTTGGGTTTTTGCCATCACACCAGACTTGGGAGAATTATTCTAGCGTGACCTGTTCGAATGTACTCTTTGGTCTACTCCAGAGTTTTGCCAGAGGCGGATTGTCTGCCTGCCATTTCTTACATTACCCCGATGACCTAAGAAAGAAAGCACAATCTGTAAAGCAGAGAATGGGATACTTTTTAAAGGAGTGTTTTGAATCAAGCAAGGTTTTTTTTTCTTTTGTGTTATTTTTTTTCAACTTAATTGAGTCAATGAATTTGAAACTATACCAAACTACTCATTTTTCATTTAGGGAACATCACACAGATCCAGGTAGTTGTAGCTATACTGAGGAGTATTCTGCTGTGGTATTTCCATTCATAAGGAAAAAAGGAGCAAACCAAAGCATTCCTCAAGGCTGTATGATGAGGAGCTGGTTTAAAGGTTGGACCACATGATCCTTAAGGTCCCTTCCAACCTGGTGTTCTATGATTTTACATGACGTCTTTTCCTTAATAGAAATGTGTGAAGTTTCCTATGACTTACCTGAGATTAATTCCTTGTATCCAAAATAAAATTAGCACATTTTACACCCTTATGAAGGATTTTCCCTGGTTTTCTCTGTCCTGTGAGAAGAGACAGAGCTGGTCTTGGGGCAAGTCAGACTTGGTGATTCTTGCCTTCCCTTATGCCTGTCTAAATAACCCAGAGGGGCTGCAGCTGAGGATCCATCTTGCCACTTACCAAACATTGCTCAAGTGTGTCTTTTTGCTCATGTTTTCTACTGCCTTCGTGGCTTTATTTTTCTTGCTACATGGTTCTTGCCACTTCCATATATTGTCTAAGATGGCTATGAAAGCTCTATGGAGGCACACAAGGGGTATGGCCATGTGTCCAGCTGGTTGGTTGGTTCATGATGCTTCACTTCATAGAACCATGGAATGGTTTGGTTTGGAAGGGACCTTAGAGATCATCTAGTTCTAATCTCCCTGCCATGGGCAGTGACACCTTCCACTTCTCCACTTTCTACCTGTTAGTTTGCCAGAAGTGACGACAAAGGCTGGCATTCCCTTTACCTGTACTGGTTTCTATACTCCCTAGGAAGAATTAATTGACAGTGGACAGTAAAATAAGAAGGCATATTAATGCAACATAATGTGATAATAAGAAGTCTTATCTCTTTAGCTTCTTCTTAATAAACTGTTAAAGAAACATGGCTCAATACTGTGTTGGGAAGCTGTCTGCTGATGGCCACTTTTGTAAGGTGGGGTGGGATGCAATCCTTCTCTGCCATTGGAGTGGGGCTTGGTTTCACAGCCTAATAGTTTTTGGCTTGCAAAAGGTGCACCCTGCCAAGGGTCAGGGGCAGTATTTACAGTTGGTGCATACAGCAGACTCTAACTATGATTTTAAATCCTCCCTGATGTTAATTAGAGATGCCTCTGGCTGCAAGATGTAGTTCTGTTGTGGTATCTTCCCAAGACCCCAGCTGCGAGAGCCAACATGGGTATCAGTGATGCTGCATGGATGCAGGTCTTTGCTCAGGTTAATGGAACCTTCTTAGCTAGTTACATAAGCAGAAGTGGATACTATAGTAATGTGGTTGTATCGCTTTGAGTATATTGAGGGTTTCTACCCCTAAGTGATTATGGGATTAGGTCTTTTGCAATGTGATGTTATGCTTTCTGTGAACCAGGCTATATTTCAGCACTGCAGTAAGAAAACACAATGTGAGTATATAGTTAATGTTGTCATGTGTCCCTTTGTGATAGTAACAGACATAATATATTCATTTTCATGTGGATTTAATGACTTTCAGCCAAATGTGCATTAACAGCACCCGTTGGTAGGATTTGTTTAAAACCTTGGCAATGCCCTGTTTGAAAATGATACCCACTTCTAATGAAAACTTCCCCCTTCCCTTATTGCTGTGTATGAGCGATGCCAACAGAAATGGAATGAGATTTAAATGGCTGTTTTCTGCTTTGTAGAAGATGGTTAGCATGCAGGAGAATAGCAAATGTTTGCCAGCAACATAATGTGTTCCCCAGAGAACCAGCTCCTGCATAAGTTAGCAGTCTTTGCATGGAAAGGTAATTCCATATAATAAGCAAACCAAAATGATTTTGCTCTCTGGCTTTTACATGCAACAGCTTGGAGTGGGTAGAGCAGGTCTATACATCACCAGCTGAGGAGGTGCAAAAATCCAAAGCTCCTTTGGAAACGAGGTGAAAAGAATGGGAGTTGTGTGGCAGCACCATGATAGACATGATACTAATGTCTCTTCAAGGCTCCAAAGAGAGCAGCAGCCTGTCATTGTTTCAGGCCTCGTGGTGGATTATTTACATGCAGATCAGCCACTGTGTGCTGTGCTGAATTGCTCCTGTATAGAATAACCCAGTCCTTCAAATCACTCTGAATAGCTTGGGCTGGCGCTATAGATTTCTGCAGGCCTCCCCACTTGATTACATTTCTGGTTGGATTCACGAATTTATAAAAATGAGTCAATTCATTTATTTTGGGCCAAATTAAATACACATGAGGGAATTTTATGTGTCTGGTGGGAAAAAAGGAAAACAAAAAAAGTTGGGGGGGGGGTTCAAATGCAATAATTACCTTGAATTTTGAGAGCTTAGACCCACTGTGGTTAAGATGAGTGCAGGACCCCACACTGGCTCTGGCTACCACATGAAGCTGTGCTGCTCTTTAACCTCACTGTTACCATTTACCTTGTGGCTGGCACCTATTTTTTACTGTCTAACTTTAAGGGCAAGCACATGAAACAGTTTCTGTACTTTGATTTTTATTTAGTATTCTTGTAATCAGCCCCAGATAATTTTCAGCTTAGAAACCAGCAGCATTGAGCTGCACAAACATGCAGCCTTGCCATCTCCAATCATATGGATGGGAATTCGTTCTTTTTTTTTGCCTTTTTTTGTTTTGTTTGTTTTGTTTCTGTTTGTAGGAGATATTGATTTGGGGCTTATTTTTCTCTTATCATCATTCAGAATAATTTGTAAATATTGTTCCTGCATTTTTGCTTTTCTTCTTTATCAAAGTAGTTTTATTTAGTCAGCAAGACCAACGTGAGCTGTTATCAAAAGATGAGTAATGACGTGGGCTGCTGGACACATGTAGACTCCCTGTTGTTGCTGAGCCATCTCTGTGAGCCATGTCTCATGTCCACTCCCCAAGTGCAGGACCAAGTCCTGGCAAAGCCACCTCCTTGATGCCATGTGAACACCTCCTAAAATGCAACTCTTGCATCATATATCTTCCTTTTCTCAGCAGTCATCATCTTTCCAACATGTAAGTGGCTTTCGTAAATACCTCCAACACTATGCAGAGATCTCCAAGCTCCTCTGCTATGGAGACAGGCTGAGAGAGCTGGGCTGTGTCAGCCTGGAGAAGTCTCCTTAAGGGGAGATCTGAGAGCAGCTCCCAGTGCCTGAAGGGGCTCCAGGAGACCTGGAGAGGGGCTTTGAACAAGGGCCTGTAGGGACAGGACAAGGGGAATGGCTTGAACCTGCCAGAGGGGAGATTGAGATGAGCTCTTGGGCAGAAGCTCTTCCCTGTGAGGGTGCTGAGGCGCTGGCACAGGGTGCCCAGAGAAGCTGTGGCTGCCCCATCCCTGGCAGTGTTCAAGGCCAGGTTGGACACAGGGGCTTGGAGCAACCTGCTCTAGTGGAAGGCGTCCGAGCCCATGTCAGGTAGTTAGAATTGGATAGTCAACCAAAACCATACTATGATTCTTCTGGGATCTGTTGTCAGTCGTCTTCTTACAAGGAGAGGCCCAGGCTGGAACTGCTTAGGAAGGCTCTGACTAGCAACACCTCCTATGACGAACTGGTCTCCCACTCATGACTCTACTGTGTGTTTCCCATCCATGGTGACAGAGGAAACTTTTCCAATGTTACAAGTCTCCTCAGGCTCCAGTGGGATGTTTCTCCATGCTTGTAATAGCCACCAGGATGGTATTTACTCTCATGAGATATTTTTATACTCGTCATTGCCTGTCCCAAGCAAGCGGCAGGGCTAGTGTCTTTCTCACTATGCTAAGATCTCAAGCTGTATTATTTTCAGGGTACACAACTCCAGTTTTCTAAAGCTATGGTTTGAAGATGATATTTGTGGCTCCTTCTCAGGAGTGTCTTCTGATGGAGCCGGCAATCACCAGGCTCCTTGCCTTTGTACTCACAGGCTTGCAGTTCAAGGAGACAAATCAGCTGTTCTTTAAGGTTACTAGTTGCCAGCCTGACATTTCTGAGCACATGACATGGTATGACATTTTTCCATTATGACACAGGATAAAAGCTTATTTATGGGTCTTGAATAGCTGGAAGATGTATCTTGCATTTTTTCAGCTGCTCAGATCCTGGCATAGCCATCTATTACTGGCTCTTTGTACAAAGACTGAAGAAGAATAATCTCTTTTTTTTTTGAATTTTCTTCTTTTTTACCTTCAACTCCAGAGTTTGTACAGACAGTTTTCCAAGCGTTTCTTTTCTTTCATGTTAACACGTTCATACTTTTTGTGGTGAATATATCACCCATATCACCCATACTGTAATGGTCTTTATTATAACAATCTGCAAGGAGTCAATGAGTTGGGGTTTTTTTCTCCTTTGTTTTAAATGATGCTTCCTTTTTCTGCATAAAGCATGTTAATTTTTTTCTTCTAAATAAATAAAAAAAATCCATTGGGTTTCCATTTCAGTTCTGGCTTGCAATGCATTTTCATTAACTCATTTTGCTATGCTAGTAGCACCTGACTTTCTAGAATTCAATATCAATTTTAAGTTTTAAAAATACAAATTCCTGATTTATATTCTATCCCCCTTATTGTATGAAATCATGGAATTCAGGGTTTTTTTCAGCAAGATCTATAAAAGGATGTTCATAAGTTCTTCAAGTTGTCGAGTCCTTTCAGAAATGTGTTTCCTGCTTTCTTCTTCCAAAAAAATACTCATCCCAGTTTCAACTCTGAGTAAGGTGTCTCTCGTTGTAAACAGAACACGAAAAGTTTAGGATCATTCTAGAAGAGAAAAAAAAAAATAAAATCTGTTCTCAAACCTAGGAAATCTTTGCATGAAGAAAATTTCATTATACCCTTAGCCATTCAGCCAGAGAATTTCAATGTTAAATCATGAAGCTTGCAGAAAGACACAGTAAAAAGGAAAACTGCCAGTTTCACCTGTATTTTGCTGGGAATCTTTTCTCACATTACGGAGAAAAATTTTAGACTGGCTTCAAAATTTCAAGCCAAGATTAAGCCCCCATAAATTTCTGGATGTCTCTGACAACTTGTTTTACACACCAGCTTGCACTGGGGAAGTGAGTTATTTTCTGTGAGGTTAAAGATTTCAGTGGCACAAACCATGCTGCTTCAGGTTTGAGCAGCTGCAGCCTCTGCTGAAGAGTGCTGGCAGTGAAATATTTAGTTCCATTTTCCCATCAGTGAATAGCT
Organism: Nestor notabilis; assembly: GCF_000696875.1. Lineage (NCBI taxonomy): Eukaryota > Metazoa > Chordata > Aves > Psittaciformes > Psittacidae > Nestor > Nestor notabilis. The sequence continues at coordinate 44,168 of NW_009939635.1, read as the reverse complement.
GGAAAATAACTGTGCTGACAGGGTTGGTGATTGTTTACATCTGACTGCAATCTTTGGTGAATCATCTTTCATAAGTACTGTGGGAAAAAAATAATTTATTTTTCTGTCATTTTAACTGCAGCTTGAAATACCTCATCTGAAAAACTTTCTTGTTCTTGAATGAACTTAATCATGTTTTCTCCCATTGCTTTGTTTCAACTTTTCTGATTGTAATGCACACTATTAATAAGAGGGATGTGTTAGTCTGGTTTTCCTGTTCTCCACCGATGTCTCTCCAGTTCCAGCCTCGCCATTTATGCTCCATCTGGGACAACTCCTTGTTAATAATGGCAGAGTTGATTAGAATTGACCTTTTTTGAGAGCATGAGTGGGAATGGGATGGTAGGATGATAGTTTTGATGGGGACAATGAGCTGGAGCCTTGTTCTGATAAGGGATACTCCCGCAGCTCTGGGCTGCAGCTCCCTCTCCCTTTCTCCTTGAAGAAACATCTAAAGGTCTTGGGCTCATCCAAATGCGGAAACATGTCTCTCTCCCCCTTTTATCTCAAATTTCTTCTCAAGACAGGAAAACCACTTCTGTCTGGCTCTGAATAATAACGTAGAGCATGGAGAACCCTGTTGATATCAAAGCGTTGGCAGTGTAAGCACAGTTCAATATGAATAAGGATATCATAATTCATCCCTCCAATATCAAACATTTTGCTGTAATTTTTAATTCCTTATAGATTTCTAGGGGCCTACTTTGTGCCTTTAAAAACAACAGGGACTTTGCCCTTGACTTCAGGCTAAAGAGGAGTCAAATCTTACCTTAGCAGACTATTTTAACCTGAGCTGCAAATGACTTAATTTTTTTTTTCATTAAGGAGGTTTTCTCCTCTCCTTTGTGTGTTAGAGGACAATTCCCCCGGTAACAAACTTAATGTAGTTTAGTAACAAACTAAAACCAAATTAATTGTTTTCCTTGTACAATCAGCCTTGTGATTTTCAAAGGAAACAGTATAAAATTTGCAAGACTAATAATCGTAATTATAATGAATAATGAATCCTGAGATGCTATTACACAACAAAAGCACACCCTCCTATGCTGTGTCTTACTGTTCAATTATTTAAAGCTCCCTGACAATTATAAACTCACTTTAAGCCTGTCTTCTCATATGATGAGGAACCATAACCCCAGCCACAGCAGCTTTCTCTTTTTTTATCATTGCAGTTCAAAATAAAATTGCATTTAATATTTCAAAAGGAAGGACTCTTTCTTTAGTCCTCCAATTTTTCTGCTTAGAAATGCTGTTTTATTTCAAAGCTTTATCCAAGAGAAAAAGAAAGCAAGCAACATTTTCAGCCGAAGTGCTGTGATTATGTTCTGCAAGGAGGAGAGCTGGGGGAAGAGGATTGTGTTGTCAGCTTCTTAAAAAAAAAACAACCTCACTAAAGCTTGGAATTATATATTAATACTGTCAAAATTGATAAGAATTCTGTTCATACTGCTTATAGAAGCAAGCCCTCTGAGCAAACTCAAACTACAATGTGTCAGAGAAACTCAGCTTTCCATCATGTCAGCCCTGGCCAAGTGTTGCAGGTATCTCAGTAGCCCCAGAGGCAGCATCTCTCCCCAGCTTTTGGGAGAACCAGGTATGCAATAAGTCTAGTCTAGTCTAGTCTGGTCTAATCTGGTCTGGTTTGGTCCGGTCCGCTGTTCTGTTGTCCTGTCGTGTCCTGCTCTGTCCTGTCCCATTCTGTCCTGTTCTGTTCTGCTCTACTTTCTACTCTACTCTACACCCTACTCTACTCTACACTCTACTCTACTCTACTCTCTACTCTATTTCATTCCATGCCATTCCATTCTATTTCATGCCATTCCATGTCTTAGCCTCACCTCCCAGTCACTCAGAAATCCCGTGAGTCTGTGCTCCCAAATCTTATCTCTCTTTTGCTCTGATCCTCTTAAGTACTTTCATTGGTTATTTATGCAACTTGCAGTATACCAGGATGGACATACTTGGCCACACTAAATCCTGTCCTAACATCCCTTAGCAGGATGCGTGGGGAGAATTGCAAAATCAGGTAGATGCTGTTGTGGTTGACCGTCACCCATTGCTTCTCCATGATGGAACCCATCCGTGCTGTCCCACACAGGATGTCCACTTCCCACCTTACCTCAGCCATGGGCAGGTTTTGTAAACAGATTTGGGTGGCACCCAGTGTCCTCATTGTCCTGCTTAAACCACAATACTTGCCAAATGATCAACCTTGTGCACATGGGGGACATCAGTGTCTTCCTCACTGGCATGTCTCAAGTGCTCACTGTGACCATTTGTCCAGCTGGAATGGGATTTTCTTCAAAAATGTGTAACCTTAACCAAAATAATTTTTTTTTCAGAAGCCCATGTGGTTCTTTCAGTAGAATTATTTCGAGATCAAAGTTTGACTCAGTAGCTCCTGTATAAAGTGAGATAGTTTTAAACTTTTTTCAGCCTGCACTGAGTAAAATATTTCTCCCATTAGCTCTCCTCTATCCTTCTCCTCACAGAATACTAGTGGGCGGTTCTCCACTGAAAAATTGCAACCTAATAGGTGAGAAGAAGGTTGAAAATTGCAAGAGATTGAAGAGAGAATTAAAATGGCAGAAAGCCAGCAATTTTTAAGATGCTACTGTAACTACCACTATTATGTATAATTCTTTTTAAGTCTATGGCAAAGTAGATAACGTTAACGAAACTATTAGTATCAATACACACTGCTATAAATATCACTCCTGTTGTCTCAAAGTAACCACTTTGCTAATGGGGCACAGCTATTAATGCATAGATTAGTTCTGCTGGTTTCTTGCTTTTATCTGTAAATTCAATATCCTGGGAAAAAAACTTACCTTGAGAAATATGTAAGACATCACTACATTTTTTCAATGCTTTGCACCATGATAATGGTCTCAGAATTAGTATTCAACACATGTGATTGCTATTTTTCAAACCAGCTTAGGTGGGGAGATAATTTTTAGAAAGGACAGGACACTAAAATTTCTGCTGACTCTTTTTTTTCCTGTAGCAGGCGATCAGCCATTGAGCTTTCTCATAGGTTTATTACAGATTGGAGGCACTCATTTTCTCAGGTTGGGAATGTTCTTAATTACTAATTTTGTTCCTTGTGCGGTAGAACAGTTGTTCTGGGAGCAGTGTAATCTATACACTTACATAGTGCAAGTCTGTGCCTTGACACCACAGTCATCTTCACTGTGGTCCTTTTTTGACCCCTTTTTCGACCCCTTTTTCCACCCCAGAAGCACATTCTGGGGTCCCAGTAAGTATAAATATGATCACCCCCACCATTTTTGGTGCCCCTCGATACCTCCTACCAAGAAGCAGCTGATAGGGGAGCATATTTTTGGTACCAAGCCTATACGTGATGCTGAAGAGTCATTGAGTTCTTGCTGAAGCCTTTTGATGGGTGGGGACACTGCACCCAAGAACTGATGTTCATTAAACTTTTGATGACTTGCTTTATTTAGATCCCCAATCTCTTGAGGAATTGTGTTAGAATTGGCCAAAATGCAACAGGTGCCATAGACAGTTTAAAAGACAGAAAAATGGATGGTCATTAAACTTTCTTTCCTTAAAAATCAGATTTAAAAATATAACATGGCAATAACTGCCATGAAGGTGATTTCATGCAGGGGTTTCAATCTGGGGTTTCAATCTAGGGTTTCAATCTAGGGCTAAGTTTTGGCTTTAGGGGTAAGCACTTTTATCATTTTTGTGTTTGGTCATACTGATAATCAATGAAATGTTCAATTTTGTGCTTGGTGTCTCTTTAGGACTGCGTAGGGTCACTGGTTTAGTCTTCTGCAGTTTATCACCAGCTGTAATTTCACTTTTTATAGCAGATGGATCCCAGGTGTCAAGTTAGGACAAGAAACCCTTCGGTGTTTTGCTGCTGGTGCTCATCAGTCTTTTGAGTCCTGGACCTGCTGGATGGGCAGCCCTCTGCCTGCTCCAGGCTTAATGTGGACTTTGCATCATTGTGCACCTCTGGGGAGAGAAATGCTGGATGTTGTGGGTCTGGTGCTGTAAATATAATGAATAGGATACTTTCGGAGCAGCCTCTCTCCGGCATTAACCAGGACCAGAGAGTAATGCCATGTTTTCCTTTTGATTTAGTGAGATCGCAGTTTTGCTACATGTTATATTATTCAGAAATCAAATTATTTTTTATTTTCTATGACTCCCTTTTACCCCAGCACAGCAGGAAACATGCTTCCCATCTTACCTCTGCCCTGCTCCTAGCTTAGGAAGTTGTAGGAAATCTCTATGGAAGAAGAAATAGCAATTGGTGCCTTGTCGCCCCAAGGCTTTTGGGTTGTGAAGTACATGTTTAGCTCATTCATCATGGTGTGGAATAGGGGAGGCACAGTTTACCTGTCTTCCTAAAACTAGCATGTGTACCAGGACAAGTCTAGTGAGTTTGTATGGACTTCTGCTGTGTTGTATGTGGACAGAGACCTAGATCTGTCTCAACAGTACTAGAAATTCCATTCATGAACTACTGAAAGTCCACCATGCACTGTGGGATGCTGGCCCTGCCAGCTTACACTGGAGGTAACGGCTGGGTCATCTGCTGACTGTGAGAACCTTTTACTGTTAAGAAATTACATCTCCACAAATTCTTTGTATGCTGGGCACAGGCATATGGTTTATTTTTAAGAGCATGGGAGGTCAAAGTAACTGCAAATCTTTCTCTCTCAGAAGTGCTATCCCTGAGATACCTTGGTGTGCAGCACGCAATCACACGCAGGGCACCTGGAAGTTTTCCAGCTCCTGGATGGTTTTGCCTACTCTGCTGAAAATTCACAGGCTTTATTAAGCCAGGCATTTCTATGACACAGAGAGAGGAAAAAAGGCACACAGGTCTCTGTTCCTGGCTTGTCACTGCTGGCTTGTAGGCCAGTTTATGCTGTGAAGAAACAAGGTTTATACAAGTGTACCGTTCAGGTATCCATCTGTTTGCCTCCTTTCTCACCTTCCTTCCTCTCCTTTTTCATAGAATCATAGAACCATGCAATGGTTTGGGTTGGAAAGAACCTTAAAGCTCATCCAGCTCCAACCCCTGCCACAGGCAGGGCCACCTTCCACTAGAGCAGGCTGCTCCAAGCCCCTGTGTCCAACCTGGCCTTGAACACTGCCAGGGATGGGGCAGCCACAGCTTCTCTGGGCACCCTGTGCCAGCGCCTCAGCACCCTCACAGGGAAGAGCTTCTGCCTCAGAGCTCATTGCAATCTCCCCTCTGGCAGGTTCAAGCCATTGCCCTTGTCCTGTCCCTACAGGCCCTTGTCCAAAACCCCTCTCCAGCTTTCTTTTTGGACCCTTTAGGTATCCCTTTCTTGTAGGTCCCTTTTTAGTTATTTATTGACAGTTGGGCAGTTTAAAATGCTTGTGGAAAGGGTAGAGGTCAAAGATTTTTGATCCTTTTGAAACTGCCAGGTGGGCAGAGAAGAGCCACCAGAGTCAGTCCTGGATGCAGGAGGGAGAGCTGAGCTGTCCCCATGTCCTGAGGTGGTGGGCAGCTGTGGGAAAGGGAAGTGGGGCTCCCTCCATACCTCTCTACAGGGCTTTGCTACCAAGCACGGGAAACATGTGGGGGATATGGAGCTTTTGGAGGTGCACTGTGGACTGCACATCTGTGAGTTGTTGGATGGTTTAATGCCTGACTTTCCTCCTCTGCTGTTCTCTCCCTTCATCTGGCTGAAGGTAGCACATGCCTTACAAAAAATAAAAGCATTCAAGAGCTGTCTGGATTATTTAAGATCTCACTCTGCACTTTCCAGGAAATTTGGGCTCGTGTGTTTCTCTTCTCCTTGTTTATTTTCAAGCTAAATGGTAGCACTTATTTTATGCAATTTTACACAGAGCATACAATAAAATGACAGGCTGAATAGAAAATTCGAAGTGACTGAATTGATGTAATTCCCATGTCAGGAAAAAGGTAGTGGTAAGAGCAGAGTAGTTGTGGCACCTGGGCAATGCAGATGAAAAAAGACCTCTTAGATCCTCATCAGTCTCTTTTGATACTTTTATTTCTGTAAGATCTGAGCATTTCACATCACTGAATTTACTTACCCGTTAACTCCTGTCTCAAGCTAAGTGATTTGGGAGCTTTTTTAATTGCCTGCCTGAGGAACACTGGGTGTTGTAATACATGTCATAAAAAAGCAATGAAAAATAAGCATGATTATTTTATTGTGCTGATGGGAAAAGATAGGAGCAGTGTAAGAGGAATCCTCTATGTTATGCTGAAAATCTTGCAGAGCTAGCAGTTGAATTGGAACATCTATAATCCAGGCAAAATGCCTTTACTACACAGCCATCTTTCTTCTTTATCCATCTCTTTTCTGAGCTATCTGGTTGAAATGTTGATGGTTTTCCTGTAGGCCAAAGCTGGTTCTTTACAGTTAAATGTTGTTTGCAGTAAAGCAGCTCATGAGTTCCTCTTTGCTACTCCCTTAGTTTTCATGCAGCCAAGACTTAGCAGATTTCAGCAAAGCAAAAGCAGCTGACAAGTTTTTGCAGTTTCTCAAGAAACCTGAGAAGCATTGTGGACCATGGTTCTATTGAGGAACTCAGAATAGCTTCTTTTGAAAATTGCTATAAAAGGCTTGATTAATTTATTTATCAGCTCATTCTGGTGTGTAGCCATAGAATCAGGTGATGTAGGAGCTGGTTAAGATCAGATTCATTGTGGGGAGCAGCAACTTGAGCAGCGTTAGTTAACCAGGTCTGGGAACGGGCTTGTTGCTGCCAAGGCAAGTCATGGAGATCTGTCTCCTCTCTGCAAGACCAAGCTGAGTGGGAAATTGAGGCAGACTGAGCGAAGTTTTTTAGGTAAAGAATATTAATAAACAACCAGTGAATCAAGGCAATAAGCCTTAACAGATATATGCTGGAGGAGAGGTACAGCTAAAGGAGATGCTCTGAGCCCATGCAGTATTGGAGCATCACTGTTGTCACCCATGTGGAGGCAGCACATGGCTGATTCTGGGGTTTCGTACCAAAGGCAGTTTTAAAATACTGGGAGATCCAGTGTCATTTCACTTTTATCTTCAAAGACATTCCCATCACGTCCCAGCTTTCAAAGCCTTGTGTATTTAGGAAGAGTTGCTGCAAGAAAGTTTGATTTAATTTTTGGAAGTATGAAAGTCAAGCCTGTAGGCTGCTACCTCATGAAGTAATGGGTTTGCTCCCAGTGGAGAGAGGTCGGTTTGCCAGCTTATCCGCAGGTATTTTAATGCCCTATGATAAAACTTGAGACACATACTATGGATTTGGACTGACACTTTATGGATGCCCTTGCAATTGTAAGGTTCTGAAGCTTCCCACCAGATACAAGATGATGCTTCTTGTGGAAGCATCATCATGTAGTAGTGGAAGTAGTGGAAATACTCCATGTTTTATATTCTCTGCCAGATTTAGTCTTGTCATCATCTTCCTTATTTCCTTCATGATGTTTAAACCATGCTTTGGATGTGGCATTCTTATTATTTTTTACCATCTTTTCTCCAGTGCTTGCTACCAGAGTGTATGAACCTTTGTGCTACCATGAACACACTTGGACTGACAATTCTCCATTTTTTCAGATGAGGAGAAAGGTGCAGAAAGCCTCACCTCAATAGATGATTGAGATTAGGTGTTAGGAAAAAAATCTTTACTGTGACGATGCTGAGGCGCTGGCACAGGGTGCCCAGAGAAGCTGTGGCTGCCCCATCCCTGGCAGTGTTCAAGGCCAGGTTGGACACAGGGGCTTGGAGCACCCTGCTCTAGTGGAAGGTGTCCCTGCCCGGGGCAGGGGTTGGAGCTGGATGAGCTTTAAGGGCCCTTCAACCCAAACCAGTCTGGGACTATGAAAAACAATCCAATTAGCCGTGCATGGCTGACCTGCAAATTCACACTTGTGTCACTGAGTTTGATAAATCAGCTGAACAAATCCGGTAACACATGCCACTTTCTGCCAAGAGTTTGAGTACCACTGAGAACAATTATTTTTTTGTTTTTTAAAGAAGGACAAATGTGCCTGTTGGAGGACTGAGCTACAGAAAAAGCCTTTTTTTTTTTTTTTTTTTTGCATAGTGTTTGAGAATAATTAGCTGCCTAAGGAATAGAAACCACAAGAACTAAAATGCCGAGGAAATACCCACCTCATTTAGCCACATTAGGGGAAATGCTGTTGAGGAAAGAGCGATGCTGAGACATTTTGCTGCTTTGCTTTAGTAGGGATGATTATTTTTGAAGTAGAGTTAGTTTTAGAATTAGAATTAGTTTTGAATTTGAATTTAATATTACTACTACTACTACTACTACTACTACTACTAATACATCAGCTGTAAAATACCTTATTGGCACAGACAGAAGTACCTGTTTTGTCCCACTCTTTCTGAAAGCAAAGGGTTTGGCTCAAATATTAAAGACAGTAGCACATTTTTGAATCCTGCAGTCATCCGGGGCCAGGTTTGGTAAGCAGGCTCCATCCCTGCAGGAGCTACCAAGGTGTGGGTGAGCTGAAGCTTCACACCACTCAATTGTGTCAAGACAGGCTTATGTGTGGCCAGGAGCAAAACCTTATGGGAGTTGGGTAGCAGCAGTGAGCCTCTGTGCAGTAGCATTCAGAGATTTTTGTTATCTACCTCTAAATAACAGTTGACTGAAGATCTTTGAAGGTCTCATTGGTGCTAAAGATTGGAATTGTATGGCCACATGCTACTGTGAATATAAATTGAGGTAAAAGAGAGATTGAAAGATTGGTCTTCCCAGCAAATAGGTCTCATCTTTAAGTGTGAACAAAAATTTTAAGTACGTAGACTGCTTCCCTGAGAAGCCCACCCAATATCAGAGTACCCAAATTTCCTCTGTGGCAGCAAGTTGTAGTCCCCTGAGTAGGTGCTCCAAGCTTACACTGTTCTGGAGTGCTCTAGGGAACAATGAGAACGGGTTGCAGTTTTGATTCAAATAAATTCCCAGTATTAAAAATAAGAAGATATTTCAAAATCAGAAGACAGAAAGTTTCACTGAAAACAAGCTGAGGCATGCCATAATGTTCTTAAAAGAAATGGTTATTTCTTAGAATGAGAACATTTCAGTTTGTCATGCTTTCAAAATTTTCCCATTATTATTTCTTCCTCTCAGCAAATATTATTATCCAAGTTCGTTACACTCATGAATAGTTTGAAACTCTTCAGGGCTCAGTTTTAAAACAAGTCATATTTTTGCTAAAAAAAAAAAAAAAAGAAAACAAGGCCAGGTTGGATTGGGATTGGAGCAAGCTGCTCTAGTGGAAGGTGTCCCCGTGTGTGGCAGGGGGTTGGAACTGGATGAGCTTTAAGATCCTTTCCAGCCCAAATCAGTCTATGATTCTGTGATTCTGTAAGCCACACACAGCATGCTGTTGTGGAACATCTGAGGGACATGGGAAGACGATGCTGATTGAGAATAGTGGGTTGACCTTCCAGCCACTCACTTGATGGTTCCTAGAAAGATCTGCTGCACTACTGAGTTTCACTTGCAAAAACAATGAATGTGCTCACTGCTGTATTTTGAACACCATAGATGATGACAACATTTATGGTTGCTGTTTACCACTGTTGGTATTTGACCACGAAATGCCTTCCAAATCCCTTGGCTGCTTTAAAAATCTTTATTTCTGCTTTTTCCATAGGCAGCAGCTATTGTTCAGTGGGCTGGGGATGGCTGACTTGATTAACTGACCAGCATTTCCTCAGGGAGCATTTGCGGGTGATTGAATTTCTTGCAATCAAAGCCCATTGCCCCTCGCCCCCCCATTTTTCTTGGTGACTAATTGATGATGACAGATGTCACCTGCGTGGTGACACTAGCCCTGCCTTCGCAGCTCCAAGGCGGGGAGTGATAGCGCTTCTCTGAACACAAGAGCTGATCACTGGTGGTTTTGCCTACTGGGCTTTTTATTATTTTTTTTTTACAGTGCAGTGTCAATTAATTAATAAGATCACTGTATTAATGTAAGCAGCCACCAAGGTCATATTTGCCAATGATTTTTTTTTTCTTTGCAAATGTGAATAACAATTTTCTCAACTGTAAAAGGAAAGAAATGGGATGTAATATGCAGACAGATGTGCATACAGGCATGCCTGCCTTTCACGTACCCAGAGAAAGAGAAGACAGTGCATGTACCAGCCTGTCTGAGGCTGCAGTTGGAGAACAGCTTGGCCAAGCTGTTACCAAAACAACCTCGGGTACGAAAACAGAAATATCTCAGGTTTACTGCAGTTAAAGAAATGATATGAAAGTACTTTTGTATCATCTATAAGTGGCTTTTTAAAATGAAGTAGTGAATAGTGGCTGTGCCTGTGCTCGGAGTGCCATGGCCACGCTGGCATGGCAGTGATTTATGTGTGGATGTAGCATGTGTTCATGGATGGTGACAGCTGCTACCCTGGGGAACACCAGCTCCCAAAAAATAAGGAAAATCACTAAAATGTCTCCTTTTCCCGCAGAGCTGCAGTCACAGCTGGAACTTTGCTGGAATTCCAGGCAATTCTTTGCACCCAGCACCCTTAGACCTCAGTCAGCAGGACTTCATCAGCATTGCCTTGACCCAGTTTGATTATTCTCATAGAGTAGCTCTTAGGTGACAGCAGCTGACAATCTAAGAAAAAGGAAAGCACTTTCTTCTAATTCTGACCAAGCGTCTTCACTTTGACAGTGCAAATGCTAACATCCCCATGGATGCTGAACCCTCTTTGCCTTGCCTTTCCTGTGTACATCATGCTTCAGGTTCAATAATTATTCTTAACTCCCCAAAGGGGCCAGAGCTGTTCAAGGTCTTGTTTTGCACATTTAACAGTAGGTAAGTGTCTCTGTTACGTCTTCCTTAAAACAAATTTCAGTATAAGCACGAGGCAAAACTGCCCTGGATTAATTGGAATTATGGGGTCTTGTAGTTCTATATTTCACTACTGAATTTCAAAGTAAATACAGGCAACACATCTTTTGAGTCTTCTAGGGGATCCAGACAGATTGTATTTTAAACTGTGCTATTCCTTTGATAGTTACTGTAGCTTTCTTTGGCCGGAGCTTACTCTTTTACCTCTTTGACTACACAATGTCTGATCTTCTTCTGGACTTTCCTCCTGCCCTCTCTTCTTGCTCCTCACCCCAGCACACCTTAATATTAAGGTCCTGGAGAGCATCCAGTTTCCAAGCCATTTATCTCTTTCTTGTATTCCATATGCTTTGCTACCCCTTAAAGCACTCTCCCCTGTGGAAGAGGAATAAAAAATTAAAGCTGTTGACTCTTCTATGGGAGAAGTGAATGTGTGATATGGTGGTCTTCATAGAATCAGAGAATCCCAGACTGGTTTGTGTTGGAAGGATGCTTAAAGCTCCTCCAGCTCCAGCCCCTGCCCCGGGCAGGGACACCTTCCACTAGAGCAGGTTGCTCCAAGCCCCTGTGTCCAACCTGCCCTTGAACACTGCCAGGGATGGGGCAGCCACAGCTTCTCTGGGCACCCTGTGCCAGCGCCTCAGCATCGTCATAGTAAAGATTTTTGAAAAAGTCAACATTTGATGCATATTCCTCTTGTTTTCATCCCTTGTCCTGAAAGGTGGTCAGACATTGCAGTGATGAGCAGAGAGTAAAACCCTAGAGTAGAACTGTTGTATTGCAGGTGTAGGTTGGAGGGACATTTCAGATGTCCTGAGTTTCATGGGGATGGGGAAGGGTCTGTTGGACCTGGGGTTTTTGGCATGGTCCTCTGGGCTTTTTTTTCCTTCACTAAGCATGGCTGCAGCTGCGAAGTCTCATGCTCCATCCTGGGGGCAGATCCTGCAGACTCCTCTGCGCGTGTGAGCAACACCCCCGCTTCGAGAGGAGCATATAGGAGGAGATGCACAGGCTTGTTTTTCTTGGAGACGTCCCTGTTTACTACATTCGGATCATGCCATTCAGCAGATAACTAGCGTCCTTCCTCCCTCTATCACAACTTAGCAATTAAGCTGTTATCCTGCCATACATCTCTCTTGCTTGTATTCGAGAAAATGAGGCTGGTGAGAAGAGACAAGCATTACTGTGTATTTAGCTTCTGATGTGGTTGTTACTGCATAGGGTGTAACTATCAAAATCTCTCCAGTCCCTCTGAGATTTTATATTCCAGATACGTGCATGCTGTTTCTAAAGTGCAATTGGCTTAATCCTCCGAGGTGCTGAGTTGGGAGTGCTTTCCTCATACAGTAACATCAGGCGTTGTTGACACACATGAACTCCAGTGATTTATAACAAGGTTCATAATGTCATAAAAGAGGCATAATAAAAATTAGTACTGCATGACTTGTTTCTAAGAACATCATTATGGCACCAAGTAATAATGAATTGCTGTGCAAGAAGCCAGAAGGGAGGAAGTATGTATGGCAGGGAGGACAGATCTTTTATTTGGTGAATTAGTATCGCTGCATATGGGCTGAAAATCTCTAAACATATGCTGATGTACCCTGACGTCCTGGCATGTGCTCCGTGTCGCTGGTAAAACCCAATGTGTGCGAACACATCAAATGTGGATGGGTACACTCCCATACGAGCTGTGCCAATGTGACCTCTGCTGGCATTTGGGGGGTGGATTTGATCTCAGAGCTCCTGAAGAAATGCATTTGAATGTGACAATTTGAAACTGTGTTGTGTGATTAATCGGCTGGATAAAAACTCGAAAGGCCAAATAGTGTAAATGGTCCCCAGGAAAGGTAATAGGAGTTGCTTGTGTGGAAAAGGGCATTTTGTTTGACCATAAGTAATGAGTTACCAGTAACTTGTCCAATCTGATACTTATTTTGGACAGTAAATGACACCTATTTCATATCTCCGTAAAGGTCATCTCCTAGCTGCTAGAAACAAGACCAAAATTCAATTGTTTAGGGATCAGACCAAAACTCTGCAATTCATTTGGCTCTTGTTTCTTTGTTTCACCAGTTTTCACCTACTTAATTACTTAACATGGGAAGATGAGAGTTCCTGAATCCATCTTCCAGGGCTCTTCTGGGGACTGTCTTCCCACTGCAGGTTATCACTGGGTTTTAGAAGTGGCATATCATCATGAAATTTCAGATGAAATTTTTAACTGCCTTTGCAAAATGCAGGATTTTATCTTGCATTCCCTGCATGGCATACCATTAGTGGTGCTTCCAGACACATGGGCTTCAGAGGCCAGGATCTGTACATCAAAGGTTTTGTACCTTGTACTGAAACCAGCTTCTTTAGTGGTACAAACCCTCTGTCGTTGGCTGTCTTCCTTGATCAGGAGGAAACCAGATCCTGGTTACTGTCTCGACCTGCTTGTGGGTGTATCTGGAACATGAAAGTCATGGATTGCTTTTTATGTTCTGAGTTCATAAAAAATGAATCTTCCAATGTTAAAGTAACACTGTAAAAATACAGCTCCTCTCATCTGCAGATCCTTAGTGCAATCTGTTAAATTAGAAACCATTTTATGTGTTTCAAATTTAATATAATTGCAAATTCATATTTTTATGGTAGCCAGTGCAATGTAAAATTAGGCAACTCATCCTCTACATCTCAACTTTCTGTTTGGTTTAATTTTCCCTAATGTACATCAATACTGATTAATATAATTTTTTTAATGGAAAAAATGTATTTGTTTTAGTGCATCATTGCCATGTGGGACTGGCATCTGGAACCATCTCTGAGGCTTTTCCCCAGGCGTCCACTGTTTGCCCCTCAGCTTTCCAGTTCAGCCATTTAATGTCATAGCCATTAAAATTAAAATAAAAGGGTGTTATGTAAAATGAAATGGGAAAATGATTCTATGGAAAGTATCTACATTCTTAAAAAATGACAAATCTACCAAAATTGATATCTGTCTCATTTAAGGATATTTTGCTGCAAGAGTACCTCACACTTTCAGGTGCTAGGTGTTACATATGCAGTCTCTTGAGTTACAGGTGTCACTGCAGCAAGCTCTTTTTCTCAGCTATAACTTTCACAGTTTGCTGTATGGAAGGTGTAAGATGGGTCAAAAAGGTTCTGAGTAAAAAAAATAAGATTCAAAAAGACTGAATTTTCTGAATGCAGGGGTGTAAAAAAAGAGTGGATTGGCCAGGTTATTCCTACACTGAGCAACACCAGACACTAAGCACTTATTTGATGTTATTTCTGGAATTAAAATTCCATGTAAATTGCTTTTTCTTTTAGCGCCGAGGACTTGGAGATGAGAACAGATTCATGTTTTTATGTCATACTTGAAATTCCTGCTATACGAATAAATGATTTCAAGTGCTAAAGCGAGGAAAAATATTGTGGGGGAGAGCAGGAGAAAGACTTGAATTAATCCAAAAGATTTATATTTTAACTTGAATAAAACATCTTCTTCTTTTCTTTTTTTTTTTTTTTTTTTTTTTTTTTTTTCTGAAAGGCAATGCTTAACTTAAAGCCTGAATGTTCTTTTTTGGCTTAAATGCGTTCAGAGAAATTTTCAAAAGTATTTTAAAACTGAAATAGATTAAAAAAAATCACCTCCATATTAAAAAAAAAAAATCAAATCAAGGAATTGAAATAGTTGTTCGAAGTCATAAAAAATATTTCGAGGTAGTGTCTTGGCTGAAAATTTTCATTTGATGTCTTGAAATGTCATTTTGGCATCAGGGTATGCAGGCTATTTAGGGAAAGTGTGATTTGCAGCAGAAGATTGAAGATTGCAAGTGTGATAGTTTTCTCATTTTTGCTGAAAAAGTATTGAGTTTCAAATCTTACCAGCAAGCTCTAATTGACCGTATTTTAAAAGTATAGATAACCTATCATAGATGGTCTTATTTTAACAGACTCCAGGTGTAAAACTGTGACAATTGCTTCACCAGTCTTTGCTTAGGTAAGGTTATAATTAAAAAAAAAAAAAAAAGGATAATGTCATGAACATTAACCACTTTCTGTGAGATACAGACAGCTCCTATACATAGCCCAATCTCTTTCTGTATTAATTTATCCCCTGCAAATTTTGTATAATTTTATATTTAGGCATTTGACAACTTGCTATATGTATAACAGGCACCAGTGTTCTATGTGAATTAAACACTAGTAACTAAACCCACATGAAGTTTTACTGCTTTCAAAGCAGAGAAGTCAAACAACTTTATCAGTTTAAACCCTGGACCTTAATGCAGATTACCAGGATAACTTTTAGATCAATATTGCTGACATCCAAGAGCAACATTTTCAGTATGCACAGTAACTTTTCAACTTATTTTTCATTTAAACTTACAACTTCTTTCCTTAAGTTTTCCTTAAACGTTTTTCCCTTTCCTATTGACTTGGAAAAAAAAAGGGCAAATTAATGTTTTTTGTACAGAGGTACAAAACCTTTGCTGAGATCCGTGTGTGCATATATGTATCTTTATTTATGTCATCTATATCTGTGTCTAATTTATATCTATATAAATACAAGGTCCCTCTGATTACTAAAGCGAGAACATGAGATATTTTATAACTTGGATTTAGAGGATTTCAACCATGTCTTTCACTGGGAAAGGCTCATGAATAAGCTCATACCATCTATTGCTACATGTGCTTAGCAATAATAATGTTACATCTTCTTGATACCAAATGCCTTGTGGGATATAATTCAAGGTGGGGGTTTTATTTTCATTCTTTCATCATCTTTTCTTGTATATCACATAGCTTTTTTCTGATCTTTAAAAACAACATGTGAAAAGTAGGCAGGTGCTGCTAATGAGATCTCCTTCCCACCTGCTGCTGAGATGTACATATATGTTTAAAAAAAAAAAAAAAAGCAAAAGCAAAACCACAAATCCCCCTGAAACCTATGAAAAGTATTAAAAACCCTATAACAATCAAAACTGCCTCTTCAAGTTAGGTCTCATATTCTTACTAGTTTTAGATACAAACAGCCTATAACTTCTGTGTATGGAAAGCAGTGGTGAAAGTGAATGTCACGCGCAATGTTTTGCCCTTAGGTGTTTTAAAACCCCATAAATAGTTGGCCTCACACATATTTTATAACTGGTCTGTATTTTAACAAGAAAAGCTGTAAACAAGCAGGTCCCAAGCACCTACATCAAGCATATTTCTACTTCTTTTTTTTTCTTAATAATGTTTCTTTTAGGAGCGCAAGAATAGGAACTACTGGCAAAATACTGCTAAGGTCACAAAACTCAAAGCTGATTTTAGACTATAAATAATAGGGGATTTGGCTCTGAATGTGAGGTGCTTCATTTGGCTTCTTAAATGGAAACATGAATATCAGTTTCTATCAGGTCTGTATTCAGACCTCCTCTGTTGATTGTATGCTCATTTGCGCACATAGGAAAGGAATCAGTCCAGTTGTATGCTTGCTTTCAACAGAGGTAGATGATTATTCACACTGCCACAAGAGCAGAGAAAGATGTGCTTTGTAAGAAGTTAATATAAACTGCATCAGGCTGAAATCAGAGCTTGTCAGACTCTGATGAAGATGGTTTAACCAGTGGTGGATTGATCTTGTGTAGTCACATGAAAGATTGAAGGATTTCAGGCGTTACTTGCTGAGATAATTTCAGGTTATATGTCTCTCTATATTGTACTATTGCAATACATGTATTTGCTATTCACTGCTAGCAACAACAAAAGTGAAATTGCTTATGTCAGTGATAGCTCTGCAGTGTTTACTGAAAGCCAGAACAAAATATATGCTTAGTGGACTGGAGCTTCAGCCCCAATCTTGCTGCTTTTCACCTCAGTTTTTTGCTATTATTTTTATAAATTGACACCAGAACAAGCACCGCTGCCTCCGTGGTCATGAGGTCATGAAAAGTTATGGATTTATCTACAGACTTTAGATACTTTTACACTGTGTTTGAAGGTAGATACAACTGTTTGGTAGTTTGATTAGCTGTTTAGTCTCCACCATCTATCTGTGTTAGGTATATGTACTCATTTTCTATGTGGGGAGCTTAGACACCCATATATATGGAGTTATGTACACATAGTCACCTAATATACATGTCTGGACTCAGGGCTGACCACAGTACAAGTTTCTGATACTAAATAGGTTTTAAGGGAAAAGAGGTGTCAGGCTGCTGTGTTCTGCCAGGAGGATGGATATTTGGTGGAGGAATCATAGACCAGGTGTTCTATATAATTAAAATAGATTTATTTATTGTTATTATAAAGTGAGTAATAAGAGGTATTTTTCCCAATTGCTGTGTTTGACTTAAGCAGCAGGACTCTCTCTGTGTGTTTTTTTCCAGTCTTGCCCTTGATACTTCTCTAGAGATGTTTACCTACCTCAGCCTTCATTAGAAGACAACAATGCACTTACATTTATAACACGAGTCAATGTATAGGATAGACCAGAAGCTCAAATCTAGTTGCTCTGACCATGAAGCAATATAGTCATGTCATTGTAATATAAATGTACACAGAATTATACTGTAGTCTTGTGTTTGCACATTATTTAGATCAGTGGCCCATGACTAAGGACGCTAAACAAAACCTCAGTGCAAATAATGGATCACAACGTTGCAGCCAAGAGAGTTGAGACTATGGCTTAATATTTTCTTTCAACACATCATTACTCTGGAAATGCCACTGGGAAATTCCTTAATTCCCTCTGGTTTGGGATTGATCACAATAAGTAAGGGGCAATAATATTTCTTACTAATAATAGCAAAATTAATGGCTTTTAATAATAATTTAGAGATAATATAAGAAAACACTGAGCTAGTATTCAGTGAGCATCATGCTTTTTACCTAAAGCTATTCTTCATAAACTGTTTAGATAATACAACGCTGTTAATGAGCTCAGAGTAAATTAATGCTACTAATATGTTTCATATTATATGCTTAGGGAACTGACCAAAAAAGATTTGCAATAATGAAAAAAAATAAATTGCTTTTTGGTTTGATACCAATTGTGAAAAACCTGCTTTTCAGGGCTGTTATAGCCCATGAAATGCGACCTTATACATCATTTTGCTCTTGGTGACATGAATGCTCCTTAAGATGCATGTGCTGAAGCAGGAAGCAGCTGATCACTTCAAGTATTGTTGAAAAATAAATATTTTTATTTATTTATGTTGGCAGGCCAGCCTTCACATGGATTTGGTGAGCAACAACCAAAGCCTTAAACTATATAAATAGGTACTGTCTAACATGAATTTTACTGCTTGAATCTGCAGTTTAAGCTTTTCTGCATTTTGCACGTAGACTGAATGCTTTTCCATGGGGAACAGTGTTAATATTAAGTTTCATTGTCATTTTATCCCAATTTGATGCAATTATCTAATAAGTCATGTGCTGAAGCACCCTCCTTATTTTCTGCTCTTCCCAAACCAGTTGTTTTGTAGGCTTTGGGCTTTGAGCGGCCAGTTTTCGCTTGTTAATGCCATCTGCTTGGGGCACAAGGGACAAAACCAGTGAAATAGGAGTGAACAAATCATATTATACTGAACACTTATACAAGAAATAACTTCATGTATCACAGGGAAGTAGCCTACTCAGGTTTTGTGTGTTGATGTTGACTAGAGGATGGCTTGGTGTGTTGTGTTTTGAGGTGTGATTTTACTGTTAGTTTTTTTCTCTCTCTCTTTCACCCCCTGTCATTTTATTCACGCTTCTTCCATGACTCCTTGGCCCTTTGTTCTGTAACACCTCAGCTGTGTCCTCCACAGCATCTCCTGCCCGCCCTGACACCCCTGTGCCACCAGCCTCTCTGACTGACTCCTCTCCTTCCCCTCCAGCTGTCCCAAGTTCCAGTGTCCTCCCCTCTGCCCCCCGAGATGTGGTCCCTGTTTTGGTCTCCAGCCGATTTGTCCGTCTCAGCTGGCGCCCACCTGCCGAAGCCAGAGGCAGCATCCAGACGTACACAGTCTTCTTTTCCAGGGATGGCATTAACAGGTAAGCCCCAACAGACCCATGGGTCTCCTCTGAATGGGGTATAAAGTCCTAGGAGGGCCTGAGGTCTTTGCAAGTATCTTGCAAATGGTTCTCAACCTTGTGTTCTTCTCCCCATGGTAAGTTTAAAGTTAGAAGTGCCTTTTGTTGAGTGTATTTTTTTTAGATATCCTATCAACAGTTATATAACTGTGCTCATTGTCGTGGTCTGAAGAACCATTTGCTTTGAGAGTGATGTCTATGGATCTTAACTCCTCCAGTGATTACTCAACCATCTACCATAAAATAAAGTATTATAAGCTCTATATTTTACCTTTCCACTTCCTCTGAAGACACAGGGGCAAGTGTTCTTTGCATCGCCAGTGGAGGGGAATTTGTTGAGCCCTAACCAGTTGAAGAGGAGATTGCTTTTAGAGCAGTGCAAATGGTGTGAGACCTTCAAAGCAGCCAGGAAGTGGGCTATGAAGATTTTACATTATTGCAAATACAGTGGAACACCCTGTGTTGTTCTGGCCACGTGAATTAGAGCTGCTCAGAAGATAGCACTTTTGTGATAATGGCACTATAGATTGTTTGGTGTTCGCATGATTCCTCATTATATATGCTCATTTCACACTTGGAAAGGTATTGCATATTTACTTGGGTTTTGTTTCATTTTCTTAACTTTGTAAATGGTTTTATGCCTGAGAAAAATCTTGAGTTTTTCTCTTCCTGTGCATCATTATGAAGAACTCACTTGAAGTATCTTGTCCTGTATTTCACTGCACTTATGATACACTTCAGCTACAGGCTGGTAACTAGTACTTGTGTGTGATGATGGCAGTTCACTTCTGAAGGGACTTGAATAAGAATCGATATTTAATTAAAAAATGAGCGGATATGTATTGGATTCATGAGAGCTAAAGAAGCAGGACCCACAGTTATCAAAGAGAATTCCCCTCTGCCACAACATGAGCTTATCTTTAATTTGAAAGGGCTTAGTTTCGCAGTTAAAATTTCCTGCCCCTGTCTGGACATTGTCAAGCTTCTCATCTTAATCTCCAACAAGGTCCAGATTTCCCTTATAGCCATATAGTCATTTATTCACAAAAGGGTTGTCAAGCACTGGAAAAGGCTGCCTAGGAAAGTGGTGGAGTCACCATTGCTGGAGGTATTTAACAGATATATAGATGTGGTGCTTAGGGACATGGTTTAGTGGTGTGCTTGGCAGTGTTGGGGCTGGACCTGGTAATCTTAAAGGTCCTTTCCAACCTTGTTCTATATATTATTCTATATATAAGGTTTTTATACAGAGACATTGTAGACATCGACAGGTACAGCAGTGGTACCTCCCGCAAGAGGCTGACACTCCTAAATAGAAATGTGTATCCATCTGGTCTGGATGAGCCGCCTGAAAGGGCACAACACGCAAAGCACTTGGGATGAGAGTGTGAAACACTCTGCCCCTGTAAAAGAGAGTTCTTAAATTCAAGTTGGCATGCCTGAGGCTGGTGCTGGAGGCATCTTCTGCAGCAGGGTGTCACTTGAGCGATAAGCAGCACAGCATGTAGGCAGGGGGTGAAAACACGGGGTAGGAGCTAGCCTTGTTGAGTTTGGCTCACAGGTCAGACACGGACATCTCACCTTCCACAAATCCCTCTGAGCTTGACTGTGAACAGAGAGAGGGACATGGGAGCAGAGTGAGACAGGTGAGACACAGATTCAAAGCTCAGATCTCCATCATGCATTAAAATCAAACCTCCAGTTGTGACTAGTTTATATGAAACAGGAAAGACAACTCAGTGGGGCTTTGGGAAGGGGGTATATTGAAGGTTGTAAGGCACTCAGGGAAGATAGGAATCGGCCCTAGCAAAGTAACTGATGCAAAGAGAACAATGACTGAGATCAACAGGAAGTGAGGAAGCTCAGTGGCTCCCTCGTGTTTCCCAGTTTGGGTACCAAATTGGGGTTCACACAGCTGAATTAGATATTTTTTCACATGCATGCCCTAATGTTTGTCTACAGCCATCATGACCAGAGATGATGGAACAAGGTCCTGTGCTGTGCATGGGTATCTCATCGCCTTACCTTGAGAATGTGTTTTGTGATGTGTTGGTGGGCGTGAAGTTCCCATGATGTGATAATGCCGGAGGGTGCTGTTGTAATCACATCTCATTTATTTTAACTGTCTTAAAAACATCAGAGCTGCCGCACACAACTAGATTGAATTATATTCTAACTCAGTTTACCAGTGGATGAGAAAATACTTACATTCTTATACAAGGCCTTTAAGTAGTGGTCTTTCTGTAGTCAAACAAGGTGTAAAAAGAGCTCACCCTGGGTTCCCTTAGACTTCAAAAGAATTTTTTTTCCAGAATTTCCGTCATGCTGCTCATGATGTGTACCAGACATTTCGTGGTGACGGAACTAAGGCATGCTTCATGTATCAGAAACACGCCTTAGTCCCAGCCAGATGCACATCTTTGCAAAGAGTCTCCTGTAGAAGACTGTGGGCACTGCGTTAGGGTAACTAAAGAAATAAATACATGAAATAAACATTCCGCTATGTTCCCTCCAGCAAGAGACTCGGAATACTGCTTGCAGTTTATAACTTTTGAATATGTACCTGTAGTCTTGCAAACTCTCAGAAAAACTGTGAGATAAAATTAGTGTAGTTTTCCTTAAAGGAAAAATCTTCCATGGATATTTGGAGTTGTTCATTGTTTTACACACTATTTTTACGAAAGAACTGTTTTTTTCTGCTTGCAAAAATAAATATTGGATGTGACATTAACCTCAGGGATGCAAAGGAATTGTCAGAGAAATTAGTGTAAGGCTGCAGCAGGACAATCTTCCTGTGTTTGAGAGCAATGAGGATTCATGTGGCATCTGGCAGCATCACTCAGGCCAGCACGACACATGGGGCACGCAGCCATTTTGGGGAATATCAGGAAAAATAGCCTCCTGTGTTTTGAACTCCTCTCATAAGGGTTTTTCAGCTCAACCCTTTCAAAGTAACCCCTTTTGGAAGTGATTGCACTTACTGCCGTAGCATAATCACCAGAGCCCTTCTGATGGGAGGCTCTTCAATCTTCATGCTCAGCTGGGCATCCTGCGTGGGATCAAATGGTTTTGCTTGCTGATAAGGATGATTGGAAAGAACACTTAAAGGTAAAATGCAAGTTTCTCAGAAAAGGATAAAACAAACCTCAAATCTGTTAGGAAATAAATAAACATCCAACCAACACACCTGCACTCAGGGAAGTTTTGGCAGAGATGAAAGTTCAGATTTAAAACTGAGATATTCTAGCAGTCTGCTGATAATAGCAGACTGTTGATGGAAAACGGAGATCCTTCAGAAATGGAAGATTTTGTGGATAGGATCTGCCAGTAGATATGTAACTCTTAGTATACATCTGATTGTGCTTATTTTCTGTTAAAATATAGAGGAATATAAAATAGCAGAATATAATGCATGCATTTCAGAAGATAGCACTCTCCAAGATACAGACATGTACACACACACATGAAGACCATAAAATCCACCCTGCCTTGCTGGAGAAGTGTTCCAGGAGAGAAAGGAGTTTAGATTTTGTTTGCTGTTATAAACTCACTGGAAAAAAAAACCCCACTATTTTATATGCAAGTAATAAGGTCATCCAAAAGATTAAAAATTCAGAGTTTACTGATGTAATGGGTAAATCTCTGCTTTTTTGATTTATTTCCCACTTTCTGCTGGGACACTGCCCAGATGGTGAGATCTTGGGCACAGGGCTGTCCTTTAGTTTTAGTGTTGGAGGGTGGAGATACTGCTTCATTTCCAACATCTCTGACATCCATGTGCTGCTGAAACTTTAACTGTAAATAATTATGTTACTTTTTTTTAGCTAAAGGTAGTATTTGGGTGGGAAACACTTGATCGATCTCCATCCTTAAGCCCCTTCTGAACCAACAGCATTTGTATCTTAGTGTTTCCCACCTTTAATTGCAAACTGATTTGGAATAGCCTTTTTTTTTTTTTTTTTGTTCTAAGCATTTGCAAAATGGGCCAGATTCGATATTTAAATCCACAGGGAGGTTCAAATTTTGATCTACTTTTGATGTTGAGGTTTGCTCTTGACCCTGATGTTTGTTCCCCTCTTCTCATCCATCTCTGCTGGTTGGCTTCTCATTGAGTGAGCATTGATTCACTCAGGCATTTGATATTTATCTGGTACTGTACTAGTCACCACATTGTTTTTCCTGATTTGTTCTTGATCTATCTCTAAACCAAAAAATAACTCCTCAAAGGTAACATGAAGACACACTTAATTACCTGTGCATATTTTTAAATGAATTCTGCTTTCCCATTGAGAATTTACATCCCTGTACATAAAATTTAAAATTTAATTTGCAATAAAAAAGTCACTATATTTTTTTCTAAAGAATGATAAATATTTATATGGTGATATTTTTCTGTTTAGCATTTTAAATGAGACACAAAGCCACAAAATACCATTCAGTTTTTGATTGCAACCTTTGAAATGTCAAGTTGGCTTAAATAGTTAGTTCTGTTTTGCAGCTACCTTTTTTAACTGACTGTTGGCAACCATTTTTTCCATTAAATGAAATTAAATGCTTAGAACATAAAAGGGGAAAAAAAAATAAATGAAAAAGGATAATAAAATTACCCTGGAAATCAGTATTGCAGCTGGATGTAAACCCCTTTGATGAAGGACTCTTTTGCAAGATTAGGACCAGTTTTATTTTCAGTTGAACATTCTCTAGAACTTGTTTTCAGCAACAAAATAATAAATGCATCAATAGTCACAACAAGCTAATAGATCTCCCAGTTCAGTTTCCTGCATGTTGCAGACTGAAGAAATGAATCAAGGGACCACTTAATTGAATACAAAACCTTATATTTGATTAAGGCCTATCTTTCGAATTCAGCTGAAGTTCTAAAGTATCATTCCCAGATGATATATTTACATTAGTTTTGAGGTTTACTTAATATAATCAAGGACTTTATGTTATTTTGGGGAAGAGTGATAACGGGACATAAAAAAAGAACTCAGGGTAGTAAAAGTTCGTCCATTTTAATAGTATTCGTTTCACAGCAAGGAGCATGAACATGACTTGTCTTATTTGAAGTAACTAATTAGGTGTTTGAAACATTATAAAAGCATTTGCTACACACCTAAGAGATGCATGGGAACTGTAATTAACATTTTTTACATGCTAATACTGTAATGTAACATGATCTTCACTCACTGGAAATTGCATGTCGAAGACTCCATTTTGCAAGAAAGTGGATGACTTTAGTCAAGGTCTTTTATATTTAGACTGTAATTTATGGCCAAGATGGGTTTGAAAAAGAAAACCTCAAATGCAAAGGTGCCCGATTCAAGGATGTTTGGTGTTTTTTAGGTTATTCCTGCATTTCTGTAGCATCTGTAGCACATTAACCCCTCGCTGGCAAGCGGGAGCAGATGATGGACTTTTGGATGCTCATCTCACCTAACTTCAGCCCAAGTGCATGTCAGCGGGACGGGTTGCTGGAGCTCAAGGGATAAAGGCAGCCACATCCATATGATGTGTTTTAGATAACCTTACACTTGTCTACATAAAATAGGTGTTATATTCATAAGGAGTTTTTTCTCTTTGCTAGCTGAAGGGCCCATGGTGTCACAGAAGATGTCACTGCCAGCTGTGACATTGGCAGGCAGCCTATTTAAACAAAAGGAACCATTTCTCATTACATAATTACGTTGCCATTGGATATCACAGAAACAGAGGAGTTAGAAGAGGTTTGGCAGTTTGAAGGTGATGGACCCATTTGGGTGTCTCTGACCACCTGGATGCTAAAATTCCAGAAACCTGTGAGAAGGAGTAATATGCTAGGAGAATAACCAGATATTTCTGTCCTGTGCCAGGAGAATAACAATACACTTCTGTCCTGGTTCACTTATTTCTTTCAGTGTCTGTTATCTGGCTGCTGCCAGGTTATGAGATCAGGCTGAATGGGCTGCCGGCTCTTCTCGCATATCAGCCTGCCAGAGGGAAACCTCAGCCCTTTCTTCTGCTTTATTCCTCTTGGTCTCAGTCCTGGGGTATGTGCTTGACTATTATTCAGTCTTTACTTAGGAAAATCTGGAACTCTTTTTATTTATACATTCTTTTGTTATATTTTAAGTTACAAGATCCTTCATTGCCTTATAGGCAATGTTGCATTTGGATGATACTCTAGATCAGACAGCTCGAAAACTCAAGCTATAGGAAGTAAAACATGTAAAGGTTTAATTTGCTCAGTGTTTTCCTAAGGTACATGGAGGGAACACACTGGCTGGCCAAGAATGGGGTAACTTCTCACTCAGATTTTTCATCATGGGCTGAGGGCAACCCAGAGTCTCTGTTGTTCAGTGCTGCTCCTAAACTGGAAACTGTCAAATTGCCAGAGCACAGGGTTGGACTCAAGCTAATTAGCCTTGGAAGTGATGAGTGAATACTATGAGATGGAGTGTGCTGCAGACTTCCATTTGTCTAGGGATGCACTGACCCATCTCTGCAGATGAGGATCTTGTTGGGTTCACCAGCTTGAGATCTCCGATAGACCTGGGTGGTTACACAGCTACTGGTTTGCACAGAGAAATGTCCTGGGAGATGGACTTTAGCAACACCATTGAAATCCCATGGGAGATGAACACTGAAGCTGCTGATACATTTGAAGATGAGTGCATTAGAGTCCAGTCAAAACATTTCCTTGGATGTTTCTGCATCCAAGGCTGGGATGTGATACAGCAAATGCTGGTCTGAGAAGAGGAACAACAGCCCTGGGTCTCTGCGCCTCTGTGGCAGGGGCCGGATTTTTTTCCACTGCTCTGGAAACTCATCATCAGATACAAAATGGGCTGTGCCAGAATTTCACTCCTCATCATCACACTTCACACCTACATCCCAAGCTACGCAAGGCAAGAGAGTCGTCCTGGTTCGGGCCTGTTAGTCTAAAATGCAGATTTGATTCTGCTCAGGAAGTCACTCAACAGCAGTGTGAGTGCTGAGTGCACTTGTATGTGTATGGGGTTGTTTTATTTATTTCTTACTAGATAATGGGAAAAGACTCAATGAAAGAATGCTGCAAACCATTCCACCTTTCCACACTTGCATGTATATGTATTGCCACTAGTACCGCTGTCACAGAGATGTATCAAAACAGAGATCTGACTGGGGTTTTCTTCTATGACATCATCTCCTTTTTCCTCTCTTGCTGCTTTACTGCTTTTTAGGGATTGAAAGGTGGGCTTGTTGCTTCCTTGCTGTTAACAGAATAGATTTATACAATGAGATACAGTCACTGACAATCCCATTGTCCTGCAGGTAGGAAGTCACTGAGCGTATTTGGTTTTCTCTCTTACTGCTGTGTTTTCATGCATCTTAAAAAGTTCAGGGGAATATCAGTGCTGTTTGGTTCAGATATTACGGGCCATCTGACCCTCCTGCAGTACCACTGCTTTTAAAGTCGTTCTATTGGTCACAGATATATTGGAGCCATTTTCAGTGCAGCTGGACTCCTGCTTCTACAGCTTGAAAGTAGAAAGCAGAGATAAGAGGCAAGAGAATAAGATAACCAGCTTGGTCAAGCACAGCTCAGCTTGGACAGTTAGAAAGAGCAAAGGCTCTGCCTGGCAGTGTTCTCATCAGGGAGCAGCAGCCATCCACAGCTCTGTTTCTGAGTTATCAAGTGCAACAGAAAACCTTTGTGCTGGAACAGAGGCATGAAACTCCCGTTGTCTCTGCTCAGGTATGATCCAGCTGTTCATCCCCAGTGAATGTTCACCCATGCTTTGCCTAATCCCTCCTTGGAGGGCTAGAGCAACAGTGGAGCCTGGGTCTTGGAGGACAGGACCATTCTCTGGTTTGAGAAATTTAATTCTGAGGAAACGTTCCCCAAAGGAGCAGTAATCTAATTCCCTGAATTGCTGCTATGCCTATTGCAGCCCAGACAACCACAGCAGTGCTACACGAAGTTTGTCAATTAGTTGATTCACTCTTAAATGATTTTTCTCTCCTACATGAAATCTACCTTTTTTTTTTTTGTTAGCTTTTTAGAGAGCTTCCAGTAAGTGAGAGGAGGGAGGTATGCCACCCATAATAAATCAGTTACAAAAGCAATTTTACTTACTTCTGTTTGCAGATTGTCCACAAAATGACTGTGATTTCATCCAATTTAAGCCCTGCTTTACTGTTTAGAGACTGTGTTTTTTCCCGGATAATCCCATATTAATGACTCTAGGTCTGTGTGGTTCTCTCCAGTTGTTTTTCTCCTGAGCAGTATGGACTAGGACGAGCTTTGCTTGCCCTGGGGTAAAGAAGCCAGTGCAAGGATGCAGATAACCCTTTAGCTCTGGGTGATTATGCTGCCAGGAAAAATTACATGGCTCTTTCCATGATGGGGGCATGATGTCCTGTACATCTCTCTGGTCAAGGAGCTGCCATGCCTGTGCCTGGGTTGTACCTTTGCTCTGGAGACCATCACAAGACAGTTACCTCAGGACTCATCACTGGGAGCAGCTGGTGGAGAAGGTTCAGTCACGTTACTTGCGATGGTTACTTGGCTTGCTGGCCAAGCTGGGCTAGAAGAAATAGAAACCCAGCTGATGCAGGCAATGGTGAGCTGCAGTGGGCACTTCTTGAAGCGTATTTTGTGCTGGATACCAGGCAGGCTCATGGTCACTCCTCAAGAGAATGGGTACCTGCTGCCCCCATCCACAGGTTTCCCAGCAGCTGATGGTCAAGTTTGCACAAATGGTTTCTGACCATCTTTTGGCATTGACCCCAACACAAGAGGAACATGATACTATTAGAGCAAGTCCAGAGGAGGCCATGAAGATGGGATAGGAAAAGGGGCAGTGATTTTAAACTGACAGAGGTGAGACAAAGGTCACAAAAACAGGTAGGGACAGGACAAGGGCAATGACTTTAGCCTGCCAGAGGGGAAATTGATGACCTCTTGGGCATAAGCTCTTCCCTGTGAGGGTGCTGAGGCGCTGGCACAGGGTGCCCAGAGAAGCTGTGGCTGCCCCATCCCTGGCAGTGTTCAAGGGCAGGCTGGACACAGGGGCTTGGAGCAACCTGCTCTAGTGGAAGGTGTCCCTGCCCGTGGTAGGGGTTGGAGCTGGAGGAGCTTTAAACTCCCTTCCAACCTAAACCATTCTATAATTCTATGATGTCAGGAGAAAGCTGCTCCTGAACTGCCTGGGTGTTTGTTTTGCCAGTGGGGACCATAGTGCAACTCCACTAATGGATTTTCATTGTAGACCTCTGAAATGGTGTTGACCCCACCTTATTAAAAACTCCATGTGGTCCCTTTGCCTGTGAAACAGTGGAGGATGATGGTGGTTTTGCAGGTACAATTATAGCAGGAGCACCAGTAAGGGCTCGATTTACAGCACAATCCAAACCCAGTTTTCATTAGCTGCATGTTTAGAGTCTAATATGCATCTCACCTCCTGTATTAGAGATGTGTTCTTTTATTGAGTAGCCATTTCCTTCATCAGTTTTCCTTTCTTGTTCCTCTGTACCTTATGAAGTGTAAAAACACGTTGTCTTTGTAGCGCTGGCATTGGTCCCAGTGGTCCCTGTTACTTCAATTAGGTTTTTTAAAGTAAAAGTAAAAATCCAAACCCTATAGACAAACAAGCCTCAAAATAAAGTTTGATAAGCAATCATACCTTCCAGGCTGCGTAAATAAATGTGCTTTAAGATACAAATGTGGTTTAAAACAGGTTTTTTGGGTTTGTTTTTCGTAGGGAACGAGCAGTCAACACATCTCAGCCTGGAACACTTCAACTTACGGTGGGCAACCTGAAACCAGAGGAGACCTACACCTTCCGAGTAGTGGCATACAACGAGTGGGGACCAGGAGAGAGCTCACAGCCCATAAAGGTCGCCACACAGCCAGAGTGTGAGTGTGCACGGGAGTGGGGTCTCGGTGTGGGTGGCAGCAAGAGCTGGAGGGATGCACTGCAGCCCTGCATCCCTGCAGCACTGCAACCCTGCAGCACTTATAGTGCACTGGTTTAAGGTTTTCATAGAGCTGCTCTTAGAAAACATGGCCCAGTCCTCATGCATGGTAAACAAATCCTTTCTTCAGTTTGTAATAGTTCTTGCAGAGCAAGACGACTATTACAGCTATTACAAAAACTTAACAGCAGTGTATTGCTTGTTTGTGTCATGACTTTGATGATCACACATCCCATCTTTGATTATGTGACAGCATAAGTGATACCAAAAGCAGTGCTATGGTACATGACACTTCGGTTTTCTACAAGGAAATACGATAAACTGGATGGAAGATACAAAAAACATACATAAGGAGGTGTTTTTTTAGAAGGAAACATGATAGATAAACTTACTGAAAGATACAGAAAATTTCCACTGGAAAAATCATTTTGGCTTATTGGTGTTTAAAAGCAAATATTTTTCTATTAGTTAATGTTAAGCAGTAAGTGTGGTTTATAATTCTTCGGAGCAGGTGGATCCTTTCAGTAAACGCTTTTCTCTTTCTCTATGTCTAATTTTATCGTACGCATTTGCATATGTCTAGTCTCCAGAAAGAAATTCCTTCTGGCTGTGCTTGTCCTGTTGTGGTTTTTCTCCCTTGGAAGGTCCAAGAAGGGCTGTTGTAGAGAGAGGACTGAAACAGTTTTTGAGCCCTTCCATGGCAAAATTAATTATTCTGAAGAATTAACCATGAAAATGGGATTGGTATCTAGTTCTTAACACAGAGATGGGTGGTGTGTGGTCACTAGACTGCTTTGGTGAACTGTAGGGGAAATAGTGTGATGCTGAGCTCCTTTTGTGCTCCATTAAGAAAGTCCCTGCCAGAATGCACTGTCTCTCTGTAATAAGGTGGGAAATGTAATACTGCACAGAAGCACAGAAGCTGTTTTACATCGTCACACCTTGCTATGTTCAGAAATTTAACTGAAAGGCAATATTTGTCTGAAAACCCCTCATTGTGTGAAGATAACAGCTGTGCTGGAAAGCCTGAAATGTGTTTTCTTGATTCATTGCTGCAAGTCAATTGTTGGGAGCCAGGTAGATTATGTGGAAATGGCTTTCCACGGGGGTAGAGAGGGAGAAGTGCTTGGAAGCAAACCCTGTGCTAAGGCAAGCCTCATAGAGCAGTTGTAGGTGGCTTTTGGACTATTCTGTTCCCTTTACAGCTAATCTGAGCCCCAGGAAAGGTGTCTATTACAGCCAGTGAGAACATCTGCTATACCGCCTGGCCAGCCAAGGGGTGTTGTAAACAAGGGGAAAAGGGACCTTTCAACTTACATTATTCTGTGATTTTTGTGTCTTCAGCTTTGTTTATCACAAAACATGAATTTTACTCCCTGTCATCACTTCCCAAGCCCCCAGGAGTGGTGATGTTAGTGAAGAATCACCCAAGACATGGCGCTCTCTATTTCTCTGGGTGGCCTTGCATTTTAGATACATCTTCAGTTCCTGTATTTATTTGCAGTTATTGCCATGTGCAGACAGAAGCAAGGTTGTACCCCAGCCTTTTTTGGGGAAATAGTTCTTGAAAGAGCTGTGGCTGCCCCATCCCTGGCAGTGTTAAAGGCCAGGTTGGATGGGGCTTGGAGCAACCTGCTCTAGTGGAAGGTGTCCATGCCTGTGGCCTGTGGAACCAGATGAGTTTTAAGGTCAACCCAGATTATTCTGTGACTCTGTAATTCTCTGAAAGTTGGTTTATGAATCTGACCCTATTGAAAATTAGATATTAAGTAACCATTAACATCATTTATCTAATAGCAATTTATCATTGCTTAGATACACATTCACAAACGTGCATATACACATTTCTGTATGTGTTTGTAGTTTATATATTGTGTATATATATTTACAGAAGTAAAATAACATTTCAATAAGGAAAATGCTTTTCCCCTGGCAAAGCCCCAATGAAAAGCAGGCACCACTACCCCCTGCTGATACCATCTGAAGCTGCTGTGCCACAGTTACCAGCAATATGTGTGGCATAGGCATATGGAATATCTTTCCTATTTAATAACATCAAGATTTCTCTGAAGTGTTAAGTTTGAGCATGGAGAAAATATTGCTTTCCATTTTTCTTTGTGCTTTTTTACTGCTGACCAAATTATCTTATCATTTTGAAACAACTCTCACTGGTCCTGGGAGGCAGTCAGCCTCTATGTGGCTGTCTTTTAGAACATGCTGTAACTATTGTACAATAAATTACATGGCTGCACATAAATTGAATTTCCACATTATTTGAAAATATCAGAAGTATTATGCAATCTGGCATTGTTAAAGAAGAAAAAGCTGATGAAAAAGGACATCTGAAATTCATGTCTGTCAGTGCCTGTTTCTAAAAGTGCATACATTTGCTCAGTAATCAGTTTAAAAGATCAACAGAACAAGTTCCAGCTTTTTGAAATAATCATCTGGAATGTACGGGCTGGATTTATATGAAGGTTTTTGTCCCCAGATTAACAACCCCTCCTTCCCTTTTTTTTTTTAGTAAACTACGACCCCTTTTTCTCTGCTTTTATGGTATATAATTTCACTACAGTATTATCAGTCCAGATTTAAATCCCTGCCTGCTTAAGCCATGCCTAATCTTTTCATACCACATGTGGAGACTTTGTGAGTTATTATTTTGGCTCCTCAAGATGCTGTTAAAGCAGCTTCGTAGTAGAGAATAAAGAGAAGCATCTACACTCACAAGGAGGATTGAAATGTCCACCCGAGCTTTGAAAGCAGTTTCCTGCAGTGGGACCAGCTCACTTCTTTTCACAGCCAGCCCTCATGAATTAAAACCAGTTTCCTAATAAATCTATGTCTCCCTGATGTGTGTATTAGTTGGTGAAAGATCAGATGAATAGCAAGGCATGTTTGTGTGCCTCAAAGAAACTTAACAGCCTCTCTCCAGCCTCCTCTTATCATTGCTCTTCCAGTGAAATTGGTGCAGTGTGAACTGTCATCTCAGCTTCTACCCAACTATCTTTAAAGGCTTTATAAAGAATAATTAATTACTGTATCTTTCTGAGGTAGAGAATTGGTATTATACCTACTTAAGAGAAGCCCAGCTGTGTCCCCATATGCCTACCCCCTCCTGCACTATGCTCAGGAGCAAATCTCTGACCCCCTGAGGCAGGGAGCAGCAGGAAGAAACTATGCTTCCCACCCCAACATCCTGAAAATGGGAATTCTGAAACAGAAATAGAGGGATTTGGGGTGAATTTGTACAGTGAGTGGGGCATTTTGTAGTGGCTAGAAGGTGATGTTACTTGCACAGGAGGCTTGGGTGACTCTGGCCACTGAGATCCATGCCTGCCTAGATGCTTTCGTAATCACTTTCAATTCCCATTAAAGGATGGTGCATCTAACCTCAGAAATCAGTCACTTTGTTCTTTTCTTTTCTTTTTTTTTTTTTTCCTTGTTGCTGACTGGCTGCACCTGAGTTTTCTTGCTAAAACAACTAGCAGCAAAAAGTACCATCAATACTGCATGAGAGCAATTGCAACAGAAGCTATTAAAGTTTTTGGTTTCATGGTGGGTTTTTTTTTTTTTTCCACTACAGGTTTTTCAGTGGAGACAATATTCTTTGAAGTTGTTGCACAGGAAATGTTAAAAAGACATAAGACAAAGTTTCAACTGCAATCTCTTTTAACATACATCTCATACAAATGTCAAACCAGCATAGAAAATTAAAAGGCCATTAAAATTAATGAAATGAAATTTCACATAAAAAAGCAAGGGAAGACAGGGATGTCTTTAAAGCCCACATAGATGATAATTTTATCAAGCAATAATCTATTCTGAATACGCTGATCCGTGCAAATTAAGTTTACAGAATAAACATGTGCTGGAGTAATTGCATTTTCTAAAGACTTTTATCAGACCCATCCCTTTTAGACACCAATTCAGAGATGGTCCCAGATTGCACACTTCTCAGGGTTAGTAAGAGTCCCCAGGCAGGGCTGGACCCTGCCACTGCTGGATGCTGACTATTTCAAAGAGCACTATTGCCACCTTTGCACCCTACTTAGCTATTTTGGGTACCAGTTTCAGTCACGATGATGATACCGTTGATGCTATAAATGGTGCTAAACGGTCTTACCTTGCATTAGAGCAGGTTACTCCAAGCCCCTGTGTCCAACCTGGCCTCAAACACTGCCAGGGATGGGGCAGCCACAGCTTCTCTGGGCACCCTGTGCCAGGCACCTCAACACCCTCCCAGGGAAGAGCTTCTGCCTCAGAGCTCATCTCAATCTCCCCTCTGGCAGGTTCAAGCCATTGCCCTTGTCCTGTCCCCCCCCCCCTTGTCCCAAGCCCCTCTCCAGGTTTCCTGGAGCCCCTTTAGGCACTGGAGCTGCTCTAAGGTGTCCCCTTCAGGAGCCTTCTCTTCTCCAGTCTGAACCAGCCCACCTCCCTCAGCCTGATGATCTTTCCAGGCCCATTGCAACCTGGTCTATTAATTGGGTTCATGACTTTTCTTCTCTCCTTCCTCATCACAGCCAGGTAAAGACCTACACATGCTGCTTAAAAACATCCTTCATGGAAGAGATTCCCCTGTTCATCAAGTACTGGTGTAACAAAAATCAATAATTTTTAACAGACCTACAGCTAGTCCATCAGGAGCCTTCCCTGCTGCAGCCCATCCTGCATCGGCTATCAAAGTGATGAATAGAGAACATCCATCCATGAATCCATCCATCCATCCATCCATCCATCCATGAATCCATCCATCCATCATCCATCCATGCATTCACCCATCCATCCATCATCCATCCATGCATTCACCCATCCATCCATTTACAACATTACATATATTATTTTAAATTTTGAAAGAAGTCTGCCTGAGTCTGCATTCTCACCCTGCCAAATTTTGTGTATCCAGAAAGATCCCCAGAACAGTGAATTGGCTGCTTTGCTTCAGCGCAGTGTCCGTTTTGAGGGGTGCAGGTGCATATATGTACTGTCCGTATGTTTCATATATTTATGAATATATGAAAGAGCTGGGGCTGGCAGAAACCTAAGCATCTCTGGTGCAGTGCCTTGAGAGCGAATTTTTCTTGTCATCTGATGAAAGGGTGAAGCAGTACTGAAAAATGTCTTCTGTGGAGTCATTAATATCCTCCTCATTTGTGTGTATTCTTCCATAATGGCTCAGTAAAATACACCCTGGGGTAACTTTATGCCATTCCTGCATGGTTCTTTAATTTTATGAGTAATTTATGTGGAGCATTGCGGGGGGTGGGGAGGAGGTTTTCAATTGCTTTTAATTTTAATGAAACGTATCATTCTTTCTAAAAGTTGGGTAGGCATGAAGGAGAAGATGGTGGTGTCTGTTGTCCTGGCTGTCTTAGAATCCTGCTTTTGGCTTCACATCCACTTTTTTTCCTTCTGCTGTTTTGTTGGGGTTTTGTGGGGCTTTTTGTCTTCTTATGTCTCTTCTTGAGAGAGTAGAGTTGCTTTAGTCTCAACTCTTGTAAGTTGCTTCGTAGAATCACAGACTGGCTTGTGTTGAAGTGATCTTAAAGCTCATCCAGCTCCAACCCCTGCCCCGGGCAGGGACACCTTCCACTAGAGCATATTGCTCCAAGCCCCTGT
The DNA here is from genome assembly GCF_000696875.1 of Nestor notabilis. Taxonomy (NCBI): domain Eukaryota; kingdom Metazoa; phylum Chordata; class Aves; order Psittaciformes; family Psittacidae; genus Nestor; species Nestor notabilis. The sequence continues at coordinate 9,658 of NW_009939635.1, read as the reverse complement.
GTCCAACCTGGCCTTGAACACTGCCAGGGATGGGGCAGCCACAGCTTCTCTGGGCACCCTGTGCCAGCACCTCAGCACCCTCACAGGGAAGAACTTCTCTTTGCGGAAGGTTGCTGTAGGAGCAGGATGAGGTCTAGTATCACCTCTTGGTGATGCCCTTAGCACAGTCCAGGTAATGCGCCTGTCCTGGCCCTGGTATCATTAATGCTGCTTTCTGCAATGGAATATATGAATTCAGATCCCCCGCACATATCTGTGGCATGAATTTTATCTTCTGCTTCTCTTGTGCTTTATTACACCAGGTTTAAGTTCAAAAAAAGTAGGAATTAATTTCATTTTGTGGGGAATGCTCATGGCAGGGGGGTTGGAACTAGATGATCTTAAGGTCCTTTCCAACCCTAACTATTCTATGATTCTATGATTCTATGAATCTGAGCCATTTTCCCACGGAAAGCCAACTGCCCGCTCCAGCTGCCACCTCCCTCACTGCCCAGACACCACTGCCGCGTCAGGCCTGGGTCTGAACATGCCGCGGGGCGGTCAGGCCAGCTTTTGGTTTTGAGATACATTTAAACTGGAGTCAGGGGTCTTTAATAGAGGCTGGTAGCATTGATAATTGAGATTAAAGATCTCCTCATGCTGTTTTATTCTTCAGACTCTGGCTAGCTTTAGTGCCATGGTCTTTTTTTCCTTTTTTCTTTTTCAATTCCCATTGAATTTCTGTTTTTTCTTGTGGAACAAAATGCAGTAGCTTAAGATAGATCCAGTTACTCTATCTGCACTTACCTGCTGAATATGTGGTTCCTTGTGCGTCATGGGGAGGCTGAGTAAGACTTTTGTAAAGGCCATTTTTAACAAGGAGGGTTTAAATAAGAGAAAAATGAATATTTATGCTATCCTGCTTCCTAGAGACTTTAGAAAAATATAGCAAAGGAGGAGAAGAAAATATTCTGTACATCTTTTTCTGAGCTTAGATTGATTCTCACCCTTTGTTTAAGCAGTAAAAATGTGAGCAGGTGACCACGTGGTCAGTTCTTCAGTAGTTCTGTGAAACTTACTATGATCAGATTCTTTAAAACATTTATTCTGTTAAGAATTTCCAACTTTCCAAATGGTCTCCATCACTGAGGGCATTTCCACTCTGCATCTCACAGCAGTCATGCCACCCCGTCACCTTTCCACCCCAACTCTGTCCTCCTTGCAGCCTTGTGCTGTAAGGGAACCTGGTGAAATTGTCATTTAATTCCAGTGACCCACAGTGCTGACTGCAGAAGCTCTCTAAAGTTGAATTTCAAACTGGCTTGTGCAATGGCACTGTGAGAAGTGTTCCATTGCTGTATCATCATCCCTTTGATTCTAAAATGGCCACAATGGTGCAGACACACTGGAATCTTAATCCTTTGAAGATATCATGCAAGCTCTTCTTTTCTGTGAGGGCAGATTCAGCTTATTAAGAGTGGGAGTATTTGTTACCATCTTGGTACACTAAGAGTTAAAGTTAAAACAAAATCAAACCCAGAAAATAAAATTATTCCTTTCAAGTTGTCTTGGGTTCAATTTAAAGTACCACAAATGGCTTGCTGTTCATCATTCGTCTTAATTGACTGAAATAATGCAGTCAAAGTCTTTTCTTTTGGAGGTCCTGTTTCGGTACTTTTTTTCTGATCAGCCTCCTCTACCTCCTTTGAAAAGTTTAAGTCTCATTAGAAAGTTGCATTGTTATATGAAATATTGTAATTGCAAGTGAATTCAAATGCCTTTTCGTTCCCATTATGAGACTTTCTTAAATCTTGGTGTCCTCTTTTGTACAGAGGAAGAAATACACTAGACAAAGAATATGTATTATATCAGATGTATATGAATATATACTGAACTTTATATCAGCTGTACACTGAATTCTTACTATTGCAGTCATGAGTAGATATCTCCATAGCTTCATGCTTAGGACAGAATTACTGGTGCATTCAACAAGAGGCAAACCAGTGACAGGATCAAGAGTTGTTTTCCTTCTCATTACTGACACAGTCACCATACCAGGAAGACTGTTGTGATGGTTGAGGGTCACTCAAAGAATCGCTATCAAAGGTATTACAAAGAGTAGTTTTAATAGGAATTTCTGAAATATGCAAAGGAGATAGAATTGATTTAGAAGAACAGTTTACACAGAGACCAAAGGTGCGGAAGGTTAAGGGAGACCCTCTTGTTGAGTCACAAGGTTAAGAGTGGGCCCCCTTGCTTTCTAAACTCCTGATGCAGCTTTAGTGCATCTAGGTCCAAATCTTAGACTCAGACTTCTTCAACTGTCTACATCTCAAGGGTTACATGTCTAATCATTTAGGACCGCCTAAAGAATCGCTGTTCACAATAGCAGCAAAAGGTGGTCTCACTAGGATGTTATAAAAGTAGTGGTTCACCAGAGACAGGATTTTTACTCACCTTTTGACCTAGCAGCAGTCTCCAGTGTTAAAGTAGATAGCAAGAACCTCCTCTCCCTCCAGTCTGCTAAGCCTTGACAGCCTGACAGTTGGTGAGGGGTCTTACAGGTATTACCAAGGGATTTTAAATAGTGTTAAACTACATATTCTTTTTCCAGTTGTTTTTAACAGATCTCCTCTGCCCGTTTTCATGAACTTAAAATTCACTTATGAAAGAATAGTCAGGGGGGTTTTCTGTTAAAAACATTTCTCTTTGTTTTATCACTCTTTAAATATAGGTTGAGGGCAGCAAGAATAGGGCAAGGACCAGAGTTTTAGGCTTAAAGGAAATCACGGTGCTGGAGGCTCTTGTATTTTGAAGTCAGGAAAAAAAATTCTTAATTGCTTTCCTCTTTTTTTTATTAGTGAAACAATATATTTTATTCTGTCATCCAGTATGTAAAAATTCTGAAAAGCTTATACCAAAATTGGTGCAAATAATAAAAAAAAAATATTCAGAAAATAAATATTTTTGTTTGAAAATGCATTAATGTATGTTTCAGTAGTGGAATTCCTCTGTTTCATTTTTATAGCTAAGAAAAACCTGTTGCCCTTTTTTCTGAATGTTTTGTTGTCTGTGAAGACCATGCTTACCAGAAATAACCTACTACAGTGAAAATACTCCAAATGCTCTAAATGAGAACAGGGATTTTCCATTTCTGAGGTTTTCCTGCACTGCACCCTCCTGCCTTTTAGTGGCTTATGGAAGAGGTTGATACAAAGAAGTCAGTGGCACCTAACCATTGCTTTTTATGACTAATAAGCTTCACTGGGTGGAAGTATGTCTAATTCTGCTCCACGTTTGCTGAGATGCTAAGGTACCATTATGCCAAGCAAAATACTTTGCTTTGAGTGACTTGCCAAGAAGGAACAGAAAATCAAATCCACTCTTATCT
>NW_009939635.1:0-6257 GCF_000696875.1 Nestor notabilis | reverse complement strand
TGGGGGGTGGCGGGGGGGGGAGGGGAAAGGAAAAGAAAAAAGAATCAGAACAGATTAGCATATGTTAATCAACTATGCAAATCAAGGAATTTCATCATTTGCATGAAATCTCCATATTGATAGGTCCTTGATGTAAACAGTGATGCAGAGGCAGAGGCACAGTGGCTGTGCCTGGATCCCCTCATCCAGGAGCAGTGTAGGACAGACAGATCACCTCCAGCACCCCTTACTGTGACAGGGTTTACCCTGCACGCAGAGGTGATGGCAGTTTGAGAATGTGGGTAAGCATGAACCTGCTGGAGCAAGTTCCATAGGAGGCCCCGGAGCTGCTGCGAGGGCTGGAGCAGCTCTGCTCTGGAGCCAGGCTGAGAGAGCTGGGATGGGGCAGCTGGAGAAGAGAAGGCTCCTCAAGGGGACACCTTAGAGCAGCTCCAGGGCCTAAAGGGGCTCCAGGAAACCTGGAGAGGGGCTTTGGACAAGGGATGTAGGGACAGGACAAGGGCAATGGCTTGAACCTGCCAGAGGGGAGATTGAGATGAGTTCTGAGGCAGAAGCTCTTCCCTGTGAGGGTGCTGAGGTGCTGGCACAGGGTGCCCAGAGAAGCTGTGGCTGCCCCATCCCTGGCAGTGTTCAAGGCCAAGTTGGACACAGGGGCTTGGAGCAACCTGCTCTAGTGGAAGGTGTCCCTGCCCATGGCAGGGGTTGGGGCTTCAAGAGCCTTAAGGTTCCTTCCAACCCAAACCAGTCTGGAATTCTATGATTCTATGAAAGACACTTGACGGTCATGAAGATGTCACCCTACCAGTAGGAAATATGTCGCAGTTGGAAGCTGTTTCACACTAGCATCCATTTTCTCCATCATTATGTCCCTCAAGAAAGCATTTTGATGCTGCAGTTCTCAAGCAGCAAGGCTGTCTTTTCCACTTGCTGCTGGTGAGACAGAGGGAAGTATTTCACCAGCTAGATTTGGCAGGTAGCTTTGGCACTGTCTGATCTTCCTCTGGACAGGAGCACTGGTGTGTCATTGTGCTGAGATTCAACCAGAAATCTCTTCTGAGCTGCAGACTACTGGGATGCATTTGTCTCCCTTCAGCTTTCTTATAACTATGGCAATAGTGGCACTGGTAATGAGTTAGAAATGAAATAACTTTACCAAGCCTGATTTGGGCACAGGGAAGAGATCATCTCAGTGCCTCCAGCTGATCCAGTGCCACTAAATTTTATCGCATGGTGTTACAAAGGTCTTCTGAAACCTTTTGATCAGAAACAGGGCTACCTCTATAAAGAGACAGGTTTTATTTGTAGGACAGCTGTGTCTAGAGAGCTAAATTAAGCATAAGGCCTTTTGTGCTGTGATTTCTACAAATTCAAGAGAGGGATGAGAACTAAGACAGAGGCACACTGTTAAACCTCTGTGGCTGAGTAAGGGAAGTAATCCAGCCTACTATTCCTGGGGAGTGCCAGATCATTTAAACAATTCATTTAGGTCCATTGGCCCCTTCCATATTGGTTGTCTCTGTGGTAGTCCAAGCCCATGGAGGTGTTTGATTAACCACCTGCTGAGCTCCCATCAGGAACCTGGGTGCTGCAGTCACCAGTCCTGTCTCACCAGGTATTTGGTAGGGTCTGAGGTGCTCAGCAGCAATCACTCTGGTCCTCTGCAGTAACACAGAACCAGGACAAGGAGAAGGTCGAAGAGGAGATGTTCTATAAAATGGACTGTTGCTGAGAGTTTCTAAAATAGCTTTGTATATAGGAATTGAAATTCTATCTCAGTTCCATCTGAGATGCATTCATCTTTGATTCATCTGGACCTTTCTTCCTACCCTAGAAGTCTTGCAATATAAATAGGTAAGATAAAGAATGGGTAGGAGATATATTATTATGCCATTTTATGGGAAGGAAATTGAAGCAGAAAAGCATTAAATTATTTATCCAAGCTCCCTCTAGAAGTCTGAGCCAGAGCCAGGATTGCTGTAACCTGTCTTCCTGTGCACTGTTTCTCAAAATAAAAGGTTGAATTTCTGTCCCTGTTGAAGTCAGTAAGAGTTGCTTTTTAGTTCTGTGGATGCTATCATTTCACCTAAGTGCATAGAGGGGCCTTCAGTTCTTGTAAATGCTGTTCCATACAGAGCGGTTTTCCTTCAATTTTTTGGACCTCAAATGAATGCAGGGCATGTTTGAACAACCAGAAGCAGATGGATTTTGTAACAAAAGCCTGTTTTCTGAATAGATTTATCTCACTGACTGCAGAATATGTCTTTATTGATGGTATTATTTTAGTGTTCATGTTTGCACCCCATATTTGCTCTCAAATAGCTTATTGACATTAGTGAAATCTTAATAAATTTTTGTTCACAGAGACATCTTCTCCCCAGTGCAAACTATTACAATAGACTTCTTCCTCCATCCATAATCCTGTGGCTTACCTACCACAAATCATCTAGCCCATCAGTACAGTGTAAAAATGATAGTAGGAAACTTTTTTTAATGTTCTCTTTCTGAGATTAGCAGCAAGGCTAACAAGTTGGGTACAGCTGCTGAACTCCTAGAAGTGTGCACTGAGATATAGACTGAAACATTTGAATGTCAAGCAAAATAAGGATGGGAGTGAAAATGTGAATAAAGAAGGTACTTTTTAAGGTTTCTGTATTAACGAGGTGCCTGTGTAGGTGTTGGGCAGCTTCTGCTGCACATTTCTGGCCAATTCTTATTTGGTAAGAATATTTTCAGTTGGAAGAGACCTACAACAATCATCTAGCCCAACTGCCTGGCCTCTTCAGGGCTGACCAAAAGTACAAGCATGTTATTAAGGGCATTATTCAAATCCCTTTTGAGCACTGACAGGCTTGGGGCATCGACCACTTCCCCAGGAAAACTGTTCCAGGCTTTAACCACACTCTCTGTAAAGAACCTGTTCCTTGCGCAGTCTAAATTTCTGCTGGTGCAGCTTTGAACTGTTCCCATGTGTCATAGAACCATAGAATGGTTTTGATTGGAAGGGAGTTTAAAGCTCATCCAGTTCCAACCCCTGCCACGGGCAGGGACACCTTCCACTAGAGCTGGTTGCTCCAAGCCCCTGTGTCCAACCTGGCCTTGAGCACTGCCAGGGATGGGGCAGCCACAGCTTCTCTGGGCACCCTGTGCCAGCACCTCAGCACCCTCACGGGGAAGAGCTTCTGCCTCAGAGCTCATCTCAGTCTCCCCTCTGGCAGGTTCAAGCCATTCCCCTTGTCCTGTCCCTCCATCCCTTGTCCAAAGCCCCTCTCCAGGTCTCCTGGAGCCCCTTTAGGCCCTGGAGCTGCTCTAAGGTGTCCCCTTGAGGAGCCTTCTCTTCTCCAGCTGCCCCAGCCCAGCTCTCTCAGCCTGGCTCCAGAGCAGAGCTGCTCCAGCCCTCGCAGCAGCTCCGGGGCCTCCTCTGGCCTCGCTCCAGCAGCTCCACGTCCCTCTTGTGCTGGTCCCCAGAGCTGGACCAGGGCTGCAGGGGGGGTCTCCCTGTATGTGGGGACAACCCCCTCGCTTGGCCTGCTGGTCATTCTCACCCTGTCACTGTATCCCAGGATAAGAAGGTAACACCATACTCTCATCTTGCCTTTTGGTCCAGATTTGGATCACTGGCACATTCATGGTCTCTAGCGATGCACAGGTCCCTTTTTCTCCCCAAACCCCTGTCCCTTTACAGCAGGAGTGTGGAAGAGGGCACATTTCCAAACATCCTCTGGTAGAAGCATCCCCAAAGAGGCATTTTTCCTTCACTGTAGGGTTCAGGTCTGATCCACCTCCATCACATCACTTGGTAGTACTATCCCTGGTCCCACATTACTTAATAAATCAAAGAATACTAGATTCACACATCCATCTGTGGTGCACAGCTGAGCACCATGTGAAAGTTAGAGGGCAAACTAATGAAAACCAGAAGACTTTGTGAAAACAGAAATGACAGCTACTTCCAAAAGCTGTCTCCAACACCAGCTCATTTGGATAGCACTGGGTGCATCTGGGGCAGTCATGTCAAGTAACTCCTATGTCTTCAGAGCGTGTCCAGCATGGGTAAGCAGGTTTTGCTGAGTTAACAATTACACTGTTCTATGAAGCTGCATCTTTCTGTGCTGCATGGAACCAGATTTTAATGAAATATCGTTAAAGCTGTTAACTACAGAGAAAGAAGGGAGGGGAAAAATCAAAGGCACAATCAAAGCATGCACTCTATTATCAATAACTGCAAGTGGCTTCATAAATGTTTTATGTTTTAAATGTTTTCAGTGCAGATCAGCTCAGAACCAGCTGTTTAAACGAAAAGTGAAATGTCATAACAAGAACATTTTAATCATTGCATCTCATTATAGAGAAGAATGAACCACCAGGAAAAATGTTTTAAAAAAGCAGCTTTCATGGTGGAGATGGCTAGCCTGACACAGAGCTGGAGACCAAGGAAGCCTAACTCAGGATTAACAGGCATATTCCTTTAAAAGAATTGGGTCGAGATAAGTGGTTTTGTTCTTCTTATAAAAGCATGGTGCTGGTACATCCTCTCTCCTGGGAAGGTTTAATGTTTTCTTATACTTGAAAGGATTCAGAGCATGAATGGCACACTTAGTGCAGGACACCCATGGCCATTAGGTGGGAGATTAGTTTGGACTAGGGGCAGTAAAAGTCAAGACCTCTGGGACCAGAAGGAGAGAGAAAACAAGTAGGACTGTGATCTTTTCACCTCATATTTGGGCATTCAACTTCAAGACAGCTTCAAAGTCATCTTTAGGACTCTACCTTCTTGTCCACAGGATGTCATGCATAATTCTGCACCAACACACCTTAGAGCCCAAGGCTGGAGCCTATCAATAGCTCAGAAAGAAGGTCAGTGTCTTGTGGTACAGCTTGAGGTGACAGTCGTGGGGTAACTGACTCTTTACATGCCAGAGCTATGCTCAAGGAGTTCAGGTTCTCCTCTCCCTGATCTCCAATGGAGCTTTGGTATGAGCCAGATTCCCACCAGCACAGGCAGGCTGGCCTGAAGTGCAGAAGGCAGAGCTTCAGAAACTTATAAGAATGTCAGATTTGAGACAGATGCTTGTCATGTTTAGGCAGTTGCCAAGCAATTTCTAATGTAGTTGCGTACATTCCTATTTTAGGTACTTCTATCTCGCTTATATCTTATTAGCTATTATTATCAGAAATTTGACTAAACAATACCAAAGAGCAAAAGACTGTGAGAGAAGTGTGAAGTTCATGAGAGTAGATATTGTGTTCCTGCAGGTTTTAAGGAGAAGTTAATTATGTGGACATCTGTCTTTAAACAACTGAAAGTGAGCAGGGTCAATACCAGAATCTCTCAACGAGGAGATGCTTTTACTGGCATACAGAGATGCCTGTCCTTTCTGCTCCTACGGTTTTAAAGGCCTCATACCCTACAAGTCACCAGGTCTTCTCAGGAGCTATTGCAATATTCAAGCTGTGGAGCCCTCCTTCTGAGTTCATCCAGGTCTGCTGACCCCAAAGTCAAAGCTGGATTGACTCAACTTGGATTCTGGAGGTATGAATCCAAGTGCTGTTTCTCCTGACAGAGGCTCCCAGCTTGCCCTGTGTCTGTGGTGCATCAGCAACTGGGGCAGGACATTTACTATGAGGGTGCTGAGGCGCTGGCACAGGGTGCCCAGAGAAGCTGTGGCTGCCCCATCCCTGGCAGTGTTCAAGGGCAGGTTGGACACAGGGGCTTGGAGCAACCTGCTCTAGTGGAAGGTGTCCCTGCCCGTGGCAGGGGTTGGAGCTGAGTGAACTTTAATCTCCCTTCCAGCCCAAAACATTCTGTGATTTTATGATTCTATGTGCAGCACTGCTGTGTAAGATGGAGAGAAGGAATGAGTTGTGGACATTGCCCGGAGGCTCTTCAAGTATTGCCAGCTGCACATGACCCCTTTGGGTTTGTACAGACTGCTGTCACATGAGCTTCAAGTTAGCCCAAAGTCTGCCAAATCTGAGAACTGTTGGGAGATTAAATGCAAGACATAACATTTCCATTGGGGACAGCCCTCTTGGCTGGGGCCAGCTTAGACTGGAAACAACAGTACATCTCAGCAATGAATATGTTAGGAAGACAGGTAGTTATTTCTGCAATAGTGTATACCTAAAATCAAGGTATATATCAGGAGCCTATGGTAAGTATCACCTCTGAGCCCCAGGAACATTGTTTTTTGGGACACTGTGAGGCATATTCTTACAGCCCAGTGTGAATACCAGCCTTATGAAGTTTAACCAAGCCA
>NW_009939634.1:0-7699 GCF_000696875.1 Nestor notabilis | reverse complement strand
AGTTGCCGGCTGGGCTTAAACCATGACAGTGTGTATATATATATACATGAGACAAAAGGAATGGTATATTGAAGAATGTGGGATCTGAGCATGACATGAATGGTATGGAATAAGGGGTGGATACTGTCCTGGGTTCAGCTATAGCAGTCATTTTTTCTCCTTCTTAGTAGCTGGTGCACTGCTGTGGTTTTGACTTTCAGTCTGGGAACAACGCTGATAGCACCGATGTTTTTAGTTGTTGCTCAGTAATGTTTACTCTGACCAAGGACTTTCTCAGTCTCATGCTCTGCCAGAGAGGAGGGGAAGGCAGGAGGAAGCAGAGACAGGACACCTGACCCAAACTGGCCAAAGGGGTATTCCATACCACAGCATGTCATGCCCAATATATAAACTGGGGGGAGTTACCCGGAAGGCCCAGATCGCTGCTCAGGTCGGGCTGGGTATCACTTGGCGGGTGGTGAGCAGTTGCGCCCTCTCCCCTTGTTATTCCTCTTATCATTATTATTGGTAGCAGCAGTGGTTTGTATTATACCTTAGTTACTGGAGTGCTGTTATCTCAACCCATGGGAGTTACATTCCTCCGATTCTCCTCCCCATCCCTCCGGGAGCAGGGGGAGGAAGGAGGAAGGGGGGAGCGAGCGAGCAGCTGCGTGGTTCCAAGTTGCCGGCTGGGCTTAAACCACGACAATGCCAATTTTTGGCAGTATTTCAGGTGCATTTTTATAAAAATGGGAAAGAAAAGATGTATGGAGCTATCAGAATAGTAATCAGGAAAACAAATTAAAAAAGAAACCAAAACAAAATAAATGCCCATATATACAATCAGCATGGAACATTTCAGAAATTTTGCCAGTATACAAACATGTTTCAATAACAAATAGAGAAGAAAGAATAATTTCTTCCAGCAATAATAACATGATTTTTTTGTATGTGTGTCTGGAAACAGTGTTGCTTAATTGTATGAAACTTGTTTAGGCAACTAGAGTGAGCCCAGGGAGTGATTTCAAAGTTGCTCTGATTATCCTAAGATACAAATTTCTGATAAAGGGAAAGAAAAGATGTGACTATCATTATGCCACCGTGTTAGTGGGAGATGGCCACAACTAAAACTTATGTGTAACTTCACCTATTTATATAAAAGTAACAAATACTCCCTTAAAGATAGTCTGGTTCGTTAAGAAATTGCTTGCCTGTTTTACCTCTGACCTGGCAATAAGGGAAATTAGTGCCAGCCAACAAAACTGTATCTGTAGAATGAAACAGTGCTAATGAGTTTTTATTACCACTTTCTCTAGCCTGGTTTTGATGGATGTGGAATTGCTCTAGGTGTGCTGCTGGAGAACACCTGGTTGACTTGCATCTGAAGGAAATCCAGACAGTGACCTCTGAGACTACTCTGTGATATGTACCAAAATATGGCGAATGGGAAAACCAAGGCGTTTGCTTCAAACAGTTCATTTAACAAGACAAAAGATTAGTGTAGATGCACCTATACCAACATTTTCAGCTCCTGTTCAAAACATCTAGTTTTCAGAAATGTTGCTAAATTGGTAGAAATACCTTTTAAAAACATCACCCATTAACCAGATCAATTTTTTTAAAGTCTTAGTTATATGGAAGATGCAACAAATATGCCACTGTAAGGCTTCTTTCAGGGTAGCATCAACATTTATCAGAATTAAATTTATAATTATCCCTAACTAAGAAATATTGCATAATAACACACCTCATGGTCTCACTCACGTCTCCAGCAATTATGGAATTCACACTCTAATTAAACAAGTGAATGAACTAAAGAAACCAAGTACCAAAGTTTTGCTTTGCCCTTACTCATGCTACTCTAAAAACCAAAGGATGAGAGAAAATGTTTGTCTCTCTTTTATGCTAATTCCACTACACACTTTTACTGTGGTCACTTTTTTCCTTTTGCAAATGTAATGATTTTGTTATAGTTTTCATGCAGATTTCCATGGTATAACTGATTCACTGAGAAAGAAAATGTATGGGGTTTTTGTCTCTAAAAAAAAAGGCTGATGAATGTTGAGCTACGACCTTAAGATTTAGTTCAAAGTGGGCAGAAATCAAAGCTAGCACAGTTTTTTCCATTGATGTGTTAGCTGAAGAGAATCTCAGTGTAAAGTCCACACATGAAAATGTCAGAAAGTACAAAGGACTATGCAAAAGAAGAAAACAAAAAACGTCTGTTTAGCTCAGACCTCCAATTTTCAGTGCGAAAGGTTAATTCTGCAGGTATACTAAGCGAGATCATAGCTCATACAAAGTTGCTTCATTGCAGTTAAAATGTGCTGAATTACCTCCAATAAGATTCTTTTCCAAGTGACTTCAACTTCTGCATCAGCTCTGGGAAAGTGAAGTGGCTCAAATCCCATGCACAACATGTTATTAATTTCTCAGGCAACTACAGAGCGTAAGCAAACTTGTCCAGAGAGGACATGCAGAGTAACAGGCTTTCTCTTCATCCCTAGAATACAAGATTAGGGCCAGACTCGGCAGGGAAAAGATTAGTTAGTGATCTTAAGCCCCTGAATGAAATGCCTAGTCTTCATACAGGTTTATGTCAAATTCTAACAGGATCATTTCAGTTCAAGATTCCTTTTGTTCAACAGGGGCATAAATGAGAACATGGATTTTTCTCATTGATGTAGTGGTTTGACATGATACTATTAAATCAAAAATGAACTTTGTTCCTTGTTGCTATGTTGGTACTGTAACTGAGAGTCCTCAGACTTATTTTAGTGGACTAATAAGGATGAAGCATTAAAAACAGGAGTTAAATAATTGAAAGAACAGTATTTTTAAACAAATGCTAGTACTCTGCAAGACAAGACACCTACTTTGTATACGAATAGTATAATACTTTTTCTGGGTACTCTTATGAATGCAGTACAATTATCAGATAGATCTTGAGAGAAAATGTGTTTCACACCATTCTTTATGACTACTAGGGGAAAAATTCTTTAGAAAAGAAAACCACCCCACTATCCCAAGCACTCCTTCACTGTAATTGTGTGCATCATTCTTGGTTGGGAGAAAGGTGCATGAAGCTGATTAGATATTTTAAAGCAAAAATGTATCCTTAACAGTGTTGCTTTGTCAGAAGAGAAGCTGCTTATGAGCACATGTCTGGATGACACTTCTTATAGGCTTTTCATTACTGGAATAGTATTTCTGGTCACACCTATAGTGAATGAACAGGAATTCAAGGCAGATGATACCTTAAAAAGGGTTAGATCATCCTTTTATGGGAGCTAAATTCAAGCCTTTGCTCTTTCTAATTCATAGGATTGATTTATTTTCACTAACTGTGGTGTCTTCTTCCTAGTGTCCTTGTTTGACTTTACATTTGGCCCAACCTCAGGGTCTGTTGTGGTCAACCAGGTACAGGTATGTCAGTAGGTATTCCATTATCTTTCATGACTTGATAATTCAAAACTCGCAAGCATGGATACTCTCTCTTGGGCCACCTGATCCCCTGAAAGAACTCTGCTTATAACAAAATCAGTGCAGTCATGCTGTTTGGAGACGTGCTACCACTTGCTGGCACAAACAGTCCTCACAAAACTTCAGCTACTGTAAGGTGTAGACCTTTAAAAGTAGAGGTTTTCCCTTGTCCTAAGCCTACTGCTGATCCAGACAGGTTTTCTCCCCTCTCCCAGATGCATTATTTTTCAGGGCTGTGGCAACAGGCCAGACCTAGCTTTCTGGTGATCAAACTTTGTATAGGAGAGTAGCACTTTGCACTGAGAGTTATCATCATGTTTCTCATCATGAGAACATGTGTGAGAGGGGATTACAGAACATTAGCATGAGTCAGTGTTTCACCAAAGTTTGAACCTATAAGCTAAGATGAACACAAAACAGGATATACAGGACAATCATACTTACAGTTCAGGTATTCTGAGGAACATTTTTACTGACATGCAGTACAAGACATTTCACTTGTGTTACTTCATATGCCTACTTCATATACTGTTCAATTCTTGTTTACCCAGAATTTTCATGCAGGGAATGGGGAGGAGGTGTGTAGACAACAAGCAGTAGATACATTTAGAAGAATTCAATATAGCAGCAAACAGAACAAATTTTCAAGTTTTATATGCAGAATGATTGAAGATCTATTAAACAAGCAATGAACCTCCTACCCCTCAAATACCAAGCAGAAATATGCTGAATGAATCATACTACTATTTTGCACAATGAGTTATTACAACCTGTTAGTATATGGTTTGAAATGTTTTATTTTAATAATTAGATTTCAGGGTGAAAAAAATCAATCCATAAATTCTAGTGCTTAGAAACCAAATCTGGGTCTACATTTTTAAATAACAGTTTGTGTAATATGTGCTAAGACTTCCTAAGGTTGTATGTTAGGTTATGAAAGTGCAATATACTAATTAAAATGCTGAACTGAAGACCATTGAAGTACTTATATGCAGGCATAACTAAATATGCAAAATGTGGTTGATGCGAGCAGCCATACAGTTGGCCTGTTTAGAAGGGGAAAATTACTGAACAGAAGAAAACATCTGCTGAAAAATACTGACAGAGAAGTTGCCAGCCCATCTGGGAGCCGCAAGCCCAGGACAAGACCTGGGAACCTGAAACATTCTTGAAAAGTGCAGCTGGCCTCTCTGAAGTACAGCTGGGGTACCTAGAAACCAGAGACATCCTCAGGTGCCATTGATAAATACAAACCCAAGGGACTATAATGGCAACTTGTCATCTGAAAAAGTGGAAATAGTCTGGGAAAATAAAACAGGTCTGAAAGAGCAGGAAACAGTATCATTACAGGTGAAAAATCAAATAGCATCCATTGATTGTTCAAACGGCTGATGTCCTGTGCTCTTTTATATCTTTATAACAAGGATTTAATTTTTACCCAAGATAGAGCCTCTCTCCGGAAACTTCCCATGCTGCACGGACTTTTCACTTCCTACAGAAGTTGACCTCTCCACATGAACTTTCTACAAGATTTTGGACTCCCACCAGGCATGCCAAGCTGGCTCCAATCTCTGTGACACGGATCATCTCTGAAGTGAGACTGTGCCTGCTGTCGTACTGGCTCTACTGTGGGCCCACTTTTGGGGTCAGATTGGTTTGTCCTCCTACCTTTGGGATGATTGGGTCCCCCTCTTGGACTGGTTTGGCCCCTTCTGAAATCTGTCTAATTCACTTGATACCAGTGCTGTATATCCATATAAGTAATCTATCATAAATATATCTGTTGTCATATTGTTGATAAGTTTGCTTCACTAATGATAAGTTTGAAACATACTTTATTGGTTTTGCTGTGTCATGGTTTAAGCCCAGCTAGTAACTTGGAACCACGCAGCCACTCGCTCACTCTCCCCTTTCTTCTTCCCCCCACTCCCGGGGGGATGGGGAGGAGAATCAAAAGAATGTAACTCCCACAGGTTGAGATAACAGCACTCCAGTAACTAAGGTATAATACAAACCACTACTGCTACCACTAGTCATGATAAGGGAAATAACAAGGGGAGAAGATACAATTGCTCACCACATGCTGACCAACACCCAGCCCGACCTGAGCAGTGATCTGGGCCTTCCAGGTAACTCTCCCCAGTTTATATACTGGGTATGACATACTGTGGTATGGAATACCCCTTTGGCCAGTTTGGGTCAGGTGTCCTGTCTCTGCTTCCTCCCGGCTTCCCCTCCTCCCTGGCAGAGCATAAGACTGAGAAAGTCCTTGGTTGGAGTAAACATTACTTAGCAACAACTAAAAACATCAGTGTTATCAGCGTTGTTCCCAGGCTGAAAGTCAAAACCACAGCAGTGCACCAGCTACTAAGAAGGAGAAAAAATGACTGCTGTAGCTGAACCCAGGACAGCTGTTATAGTCAAGTATATACCTTCCTGGGTTTGCTGTTATTTGTTGTTGTTATAATGTTTATCAATACTATGTTATTGACTGCTAACAGTAATTTGATATTTGATACAGATCAAGATAATCATAGATATACTTGCTGGTGGTGATTTTGTGGTACTTTACTTGCTATGGCACAGTATATTATATATGCATACATACGCATATGATGTTTTATAATTTGGTTGATATTACAAGACATCACAAGCTATGGAATCCAGGTGATTTGAGATTTTACTACAAAACTAAAGCTTGGGAAAACTGGATAAAAGGAGGAGGTCCTTGAAATGCTTAATAAACTAAAGCAATTTTAGGGAGACAGATGAGATACAAGTTGGCCAAAGTGACAATCACATAATTTTATATGTTTTGCAATTAAAAAAATAAAGGGTAAAGAGAGGGGTTTAGCTTTCATAATATTCAAAATTAAATCTCAATATGCAATTAAGGAGACATTCGCTCTCATGGAACTAAAAAACCTAGAAAAAAAGTCTTGTTATTATTTAGAAATCTGAGGTGTCAGCTTTTATGTGTAAGAAGAATACGTAACACAAGTTACTATTTGGTAGAAGGATTATCGTGAATGGTGATGGCTGACCTACCACTCACTGAAATCACGGGGATGTTTCCACTTTTATAATGGATTTGAGATTTCATTGTCTGCCAACATGATCTCCTGTGGAAATAACTTGTGAAATGGAAGCCGTCTAGAAATACCATTTAAAAAATGTTATTATTCATACTAGTGGTCTGTAACACCATCATAATTTTTGGTGCCATTTTGATTTCTCAGAAGTCACTTCTTAATTAAGACCAACACAAAATGGAAACGTATTTTTCTTCTTTCCAGCTTTTTACATATATGAAAAAATTATAATATTTGGAATCCCTAGGGACATAAATAAGTACCCTTCCTTCTGGCTTCAGCCATATGGTTACCCTAGGCAGGAAAATGGAACTCTTGCACATTAGCTCAAACACTGCCACTTCAGAATCATAGAATAGTTAGGGTTGGAAAGGACCTTAAGATCATCTAGTTCCAACCCCCTGCCATGAGCTATGTCACCCAACCTGGCCTTGAACACCGCCAGGGATGGAGCATTCACAACTTCGTTGGGCAACCCATTCCAGTGCCTCACCACCCTCACTGTAAAGAACTTCTTCCTCATATCTAATGTAAACTTCCCCTATTTAAGTTTAACCCCATTCCCCCTTGCCCTACCACTACAGCCCCTAAGGAAGAGTCTCTCCCCAGCATCCTTATAGGCCCCCTTCAGATACTGGAAGGCTGCTATGAGGTCTCCATGCAGCCTTCTCTTCTCCAGGCTGAACAGCCCCAACTTTCTCAGCCTGTCTCCATAACGGAGGAGCTTCAGCCCTCTAAACATCCTCATGGCCCTCCTCTGGACTTGCTCCAACAGCTCCATGTTCTTTTTATGTTGAGGACACCAGAACTTTACAATACTCCACGTGAGGTCTCACAAGAGCAGAGTAGAGGGGCAGGATCTCCTCCTTTGACTTGCAGGTCATGCTTCTTTTGATGCAGCCCAGGATACGGTTAGCTTTCTGGGTTGTGAGCGCACACTGCCGGCGCATGTCAAGCTTCTCATCAACCAACCTTCTCCGCAGGACTGCTCTGAATGTCTTCTCTGCTCAGCTTGTAGTTGTGCCTCGGGTTATGCCGACCCAGGTGTAGGACCATGCACTTGGCTTGGTTAAACTTCATGAGGTTGGCATCGGCCCAGGTCACAAGCGTGTCACTGTCCCTCTGGATGGCATCCCTTCCCTCCA
>NW_009939633.1:68551-102098 GCF_000696875.1 Nestor notabilis | reverse complement strand
CCCGCCCCCCAGCGCCCAGCGAACAGGCTTGCTGCCTGCCATTTTTGTCCTGCCGCACGGGCCGCCCTCCTGCCCGCTCCGGCTTCCTCCTGCCTGTGCCCATAGGCGCGTCCTTGCCCGGGCAAGTTCCCCGAGGCTTTGGCACCAGTTCCGTGCCCCCTCTGCTTCACCTTCCGCGTCCCGGCTTCGCGGGTCCTGGCCCAGCTCCTGCAATCGCACACCTGCCCATAGGTGTGTACATGCACATTTCTGTCTCCTTTACTCGGTGTATGTACGCGCTCTTGTGGTTATCCACCCTTCCTCTGTACCCATCTGCATACAGCTGCCCCGTGCTTCTGTGTGCCTTGGCAACTTTACCTGCACATACAACTATCCTATCTTCTCATTCCACCTGTTGTGTACGTTCACTTAGATGTAAACGGTACGGCCTCTATGCCATCATTCTATCCCAGCTGCACAGGGTGCAGGGACATCTAGCCTAGGTCATGCTTGCTTAAAACGGTTGGACCAGATGGTCTTTTGAGGTCCCTTCCAACCTGGGATTCTATGATTCTGTGTAATTCTTGATACAAGTCAGAGATGAGAGCGCATCTTTAAATTACAAACCTATGAGCTGTTGCTCAGACTTTTCCCTCTTCTAGTACTGTATTCCTACCTTATCTCCAGTGATCTCTGCTAACCTTTCCTTTCACTATCCCAAGGCATTCACATCTACCAGAATAACTCTGGCATATATTATCATGCCACCGATCTTAACATATACCCCTAATATTTGTTTGTAACTACTAACACCCTCAATATATGACATTGTCATAGCTATTAATGACTCCTCTGCCTGAAAATGGAGTTCTGCACTATATATTTGTTTGTGCACATTCAAAGGGTTCCGTGATAATCAAGTTTTAATCGGTGGTCTGCCCTTTTCCATTCACATATTCTTTATCCGTGTACGCCTTCTCATACCATATCTTTCAGTGCATGTTTTACTTCTTGTTGTGCGCTTCAGCTTCCAGTACAGACCTGCTATTATACCCTTCCACTTCCCCCCAATATATTGTCTGCCTTCCTTTGACCCATTATGGAATAATGCAGTTATCCTGTCTCTTGAGTCTGTTCACCAAGCATACTTAATACTTCTGCTGGTCACTTATCTTCCAGTTTGTTCCATCATATTTTATGGAAGATGTCTAGCTGTGCTGTAGTCATACACTACTTTATCCCCTCTGTCAGAGTTGTAAATGTGCTTTGTGTGCACTGTTTACATGAAATTTTCCTATTTCTCCATCCTAGGGAAATATCTGGAGGTGTATCTCATTGCTGATTGCCTGGCCCTCAAAAACTCATTTCTTGCCTTCTCTATCTTCCTTTTCTCATGATTAAGTCTCGTGTTATTTTGAGAAATTCCACTTAAAATTCTTTAGCCACTTGCACAAAAATCACGCTGTGCCTTCATGACTTCCTATCAAGGATGTTGCTATTTACATGTTGTTGTGTTATGTTTGTCTTTTCTGTTATCTTTCAAAACTACCTGTACTCTCAGTTTTGTTCTCTTTTGAGTCCTTTTTCCAACTTCTGGCTTTTGTATTTTACCTTATATATTTAGCGGCTCTGCCAGCTCAATCTGACCAGAACTGGACTATACAGCTTTTCCAAACTCCCTGTTACATCTTTGTCACCATATATGCACAGCATTTTCTTTTCAGGTATAAACTTCAAGGGCCTTCCCTTTGAAAGCACAATGCAGTTTCATCCACAAACAGTGTGCTTTCCTCCTTTCCTCAAACTTAAAATAGCATTTTAAGCTATTTTTTAAGCCCCACCCCTGTCTTTTCCAGCATTACCCATTTGAAGTTGCCTTCTTAGTCCGGTGTTCTTTCTAACCCATTCACATTCATAAACCACACGTCATTTGTAAAGCCTCTTGTTGATGGTTTACTGGTTTTCTAAGTAAGAGTCTTAAAATAGCTCTGCCTCAACCTGTTTTGTTTGTATGCTCATTCAGCGCATTAGCCTGAACTGTATTAGCTGTCGGGTTTGATCACACAGAGTGCCGAGCACTGCTGACATGGTGCCAAGCGCCCTCGACTTCAGCAGCCTGTCAGGATTGCAGGATCGTAACACTAGATGATCTGGACATAGGGTTGGGAACTGTAGGCTTCAAAGAGATGGGGACAAGTTCCTCATCATGATTTTCTCAGCGGGAGATCTCTTAAAGGGTGTTGATTTTCAGGATGTTGTCAGTGTCCCCCTTCGGAACAGTTAGTCCATTTGATGTGAATCAATTCACTAAAGACTTCTGAGAACAAAATCTCATCCTTCTTTTCCATGAGTTCAGAAAGTGCATTAGCTTTGATGAAATATTAGTGCTCCAAGCTGCTAGTGCTTTTATTGGCCCATTTCTAACAGAAGTCAAAATCAGCATTTCTTCCTCTTTTGAAACTGAGAAACCTGTGTACCCAGAGGAAATTGATAAACAAGTGAAATGTGTTAAATATTTGTTTACTTCAAATTCCATGGCAGTGACAGGAAGAGTTACCATCAAAACCCTGGATTAGCTTGTTAGTGACAGGTGTATAGGAAGAATAAACATGACGTTTACTTTATCTGCTTTGAAGAAAATAGCGTGACTCAACTTGTTATACAACACACTCAGTTTGTTGCGATCTGGTAACTACAAGGCGTGGTGAAAACCCAATAGCTGTGTTACTTTCTGGAAGATCTCAGCTTAAATATACTCATGATGTTATCCTAACTTTGAGAAGATTAACTAAGCAGATGTTTTAGTAGTCTTCACAGAAGCCATTGCTTGGTTGAGATGTCACCTGTTAATGATTTCCAAACCTCGTCACAGCCTTGAACCTTCTCTGCAGAAGTTCTAGATGTGAACTTCTGCCTGTGAGGCAAACAACCTAGCCTAATCCTTTTGCCAGTATTGAATTCACTTACACTCACTCTGGATGGCTTGTAATGTAACTAGAAATAGCAGCTACTAAATTTGTGTGTGTGTGTATATATATATATATATATACGGAAAAAATCCCCAAAACAGAATGCTGGTTTTTTTCCCCCTCTAATTGAAATAGCTTTCCTTAAACAAAGATTTTAAGGGCTCTGCACTTACAAGCCTATGTCAAATTGTAAATGACCTGTAAAGTCATAAAATAATAGCTTGGAGTAATAGGTAAAAACATACACTGCAACACCAGTAATAACAATTATTTTTGTATTATCCTTCAAGCTTATTTGTATTACAGAATTCTTTATATAATTTTGAAGCGAGCTGTTTGCTTAATGAAAGAGGAATAGTTTATTAGGCTTAACAGAGCCTATGCCTGCCTTTTAGTAGGATGGTTCACGGGGATATCATAATGGTGTGTTAAATTGTGATACTACAGCATGAGGGGACACTCGCATCTCAGAATTTGTGCTTGATCTTTTGCTCATATCATCATCTAGGTTTTAAAGCAAACTGAGTGGGTAGGCTGCTGAAAGCAGGGTCCTGCTTATTTTCCTTTCCTTTGAAAGGAGACTGTTTCTAAGGGCATTTCCTATAGCACAGGTGACTGACTGCAGGTCTGGTACCTACAACTTGCATTTTCAAAAAGCAAATGAGACATAAAGCTCGTGTGGAAAGCACATGTGGAGATAGTTAAAGGACGTTTCCTTCCTCTTTTTGCCAGCAGGGTTGTGTCAGTTATAGCTTCAGTGCTTAGTGCCTTTTGCATTACATCTGTGTGCTCATCTATAAGTGTATGTGTGAGTGGGTTTTCAGGCCTTTATAGGGTTGTTTCTAATGGTTTTCCTGACCATGTATGAATCTGGGGAGAGAAGGTGTGTGTTCCTCTCTTCTCCCCTCATGCAGACTCAAGTAAGAGAGGGAAAAGTGGCAAAATTTAATAGGGACTATCTCTCATTCCAGAGACAGAGAAGAGGTGGTCATGGTTCTGTCCCTGGAGAATGAAGAATCTCATCTAGATGCCTTCGTGAGAGGCTTGTTTAAACACTACAAGGGATAGAACAGTAATGTTCAGCTTTTCCCAGCTGGCAACCATAGGCAAATATTACGGAAAAAAAAAATAATTAAAAAGTGAGTATATCAAAGTAGATGATACTCAGGGCTCCTCTTTGAATTCCTTTGTTTATTACGTATTCCTTGACCTCATGTTTGAGACAGAGATTTAGAGAAGAGTTTTCTATTTGTTAATTTTCATTTTCATTAGCTTCACCCATTTCACATTGGTCCTCAATGGTTATACCTGATATATTTGCCTTTATGTAGGGGATATTTAGATTTCAGTTAGACTCATTTATACATTTACTTACAACCTTTTAAGTTCCCTCAGAGTAGCAGGATATTATGGGCTGATGGTAAGGAGTTGCTGAAGGACCACAGCCTTGGTCAAGATCTATTCGTGAGGTGGCAGTGAGGCCCATTGGACTTAGTTTCACAGTTTAAAAACAAAATAAGTAAAATTGGGCCATCCCATACATTTAGTTTATGATTCAGCAGACATGTTTGTGTTTTTTTCAGAGAGTTCTTTAGTTCTTCATAGTTCTTTATGGTTGCTAAAGGTAGTACCAACTAGGTTTGAATGCCACAGGCTGGACATGTCTAGGCTGAGGGGTTTTCTCCTCCACTCTTTCTGAAACTTGCTCTTATAGAATAGGAGGAAGGGCCACATGACATGCCCCAGCGAGCTGTGGAATGTCTCGCTCTCTCTTGGAGTGGCAGGGCATCCTCTCAGTTGCTCCTTGCCAGTGGCCTGTGGAAACACTGGTTGCTAGCTTTGGTGAAGCAGCATTCAAGTGTGTGGTTGTCCCTGCCTCCACTTGGCGGGCAGGTGATCCCATGCTGTGTGTGCTTCACAGTTCATGTATGTAGTAGTTACTGTCACTAGAGGACAGACATTTTTAGTGTCTGGCCTGAAGGTTTCCACTGCCCCCTATAGAAGATCCTGCTCTTCTTCAGTGATTACCTGGCCAAGTCATCTCCTATGACAGAAATCCCCCATAAAAATAAAATATCTGACTAGATTTATCGTCCATTCAGCTCAAGTCTTTAAAGAAAAATACGAGAAGCGAAGGGAGGAAGATAGTAATCATGTAGTAGCTTTTAACTTATGTTTAGGATGTTACTGGTGGGGGGTAAGGCAGGTTGAAGAGGCAGCATTAGGAAGTCTGCTACTAATTGTGTGAGTCAAGTGGAAACTTTTTCCAAGTATCAAGCAAAGACTCTACTACAAAAGCTGTCAAAATAGGTTTAAGGGTCTTCTGAGTGAGGGGGATTGTGGCCCCAGTGGAAAGTAAAGTGGAGTCATAAATCCAGAGGGGCAGCTGGCTGTGGGGTTGCCATAGTCCAATAGTGACTGGAGGACACAAACTTTAGCCAGTATTGCATGCATTTGGGTATATTCAAAGTTTTTGAGAGCCTGCTAGGGGGCTGATTGGCCCAGTTAGAGACCTACCACTACAAAAGGGGCAGTGTCTGTGCCAGGAGGATCTCTTGACTTCTCTGAAGTTTTATGGGAGAATCTGAACAATTTTCCCAACTGATAAATTATTAAAACATCTTTTCCTCTTATATAGTGGTTTATTAAGGCCAGTTGCTTATTAATAACAGTCGCTTATTGAGGAAATCTTCATCCTCATGTTTCATAACTTCTGAATTCTTTTTTGAATACTTGCAATTCTGACCTTCTTTCAGAATAGGATTTTGTGCATGATTTGTACAGACAGCCAGAGAGAAGAGGGCATGGGAGGAAAGGTGGCTGGCTTTGTTTGCATGAAACATCCAGATGAGAAGCTGGACAGCAGGAGAGAGGTCAGTGGAGAAGAGAGATTTGTGAGTCAGTGAAGGTGGGTAAGGGAATGAGGTCAGTCTGGAATAAGGTTAATAGGGTAAAAGAGGAGGATTTTAAGTGACGCCAAGAAAACATGGTGAGGAATAGCAGAGGAAGAAGGTACTCCGAATGAGTTGTAAGAGAAAATTCAGGATCGTGGGAGACTGCAGAAAGGAGGGGATGATACAGGCATAGAAATGCATTCTGTAACAAAAGATGCAGGAGCACGTATTGCCATTGAGAAAGTCCACTCACATACTGAAGTGAGGAAAATAAAGATATTGCAGTGAGGGTGAAAGAAAGAAATGCAGGCTATTGTAGAAGTTTTTCTTGACTACATTTATTAAGTGTCTTACTGACACTAAAGGCTTATTAGTAATATCATATCTTTCCATAAGGGGACATTTGATAAAGTGGCTTTTTAGACCCATTTAACTTCTTACCTATTTTTAAGACTGCTTACGCTTTGTTGACTTCTAAAGCATTTGTAGTGTAGGCATATAAACAAAACAGTCTGTTTTGAAAAGGGTTATGCGCTTCTTAGGTATTACAAGAAGTGGAAATGAGGTTGGGTAGCCCAAAACATTGAATGCCAGTTCTGTTTGACATAGGTAACACTTAGTCACTGTGAGGAACACAGCATAGAAGCTGTTCTCATGATCTGCAGTGAAATAACCCATCTTCAGTGTGTATTCATGCTTGAGTATTAGTTGGGTTTGTGTATAACATGTTTGGAGCTAAGGGAAATAATCCTGTGATAGTCTTTCAGCTGTGCTCTTATGTGGCTCCTTATGGTAAAATGAAAATGTCCATCTCCTATTTAAGTTGTGATCTAAATTGCGCATAATGCACAAGGGAATATAAACAAAGATAAAAGGGGTGAAGTGTGGGTGGGCAGTAGGGCAGATGTATGAGAGGTACCTTGTTTTGTTCTTGTTTCCATCTTGTTTGATGGAACTCGGGGACAGTCTGGAATGCAAGGCCTCTGGCGTGGTACATACGAAAAGACTGACAAAGTTTAAGCAAGGCTGAGGTTATGCAATGTCTGAAGAACAGCAGGGGTACATCAGTAGGTGGATGGATAAAATGAAAGTAGTAGAAAGTTATGTAATATCTGAAGGACACCAAGAGGCAATTTTCGTTTTCTTTATTTTAATTATGCTTTTCTTAGCAAGCTCTTCATGCAGTGTGTTGTTTGTAGAAACAGCTGTGGCAATGGCAAGTTCTATAAGATGTGAGTTTGCTGTGGAGGACGCAGAGGGATGCCAGCTCCTCAGTGGTACTGAACCTGTGTGTTACACGCGTGATCTCTGTCACGAGGTTGGGCAGTTTTAGTGGGACTGTGCAGCTCTGTCCATGCTTTCCTCTCCTCTGCGTCTGCATCTTTATTTCTGTATTCTGTGTTCTTCTGTACCTGGTCTGTAGTTGCCAGTATGATTTTTCTCTAGACTGTGTTTGATTTTAGCTTTTAAATCAAAATATAAAATAATGGGTCCCTAGAAGAGACGGAAGGAAATAACAGAGGACTCGCTTAGCTGGTTTCTATCAGTAGTTAGTGGACTGTAAAGTTTTTAAGGGGAAATGCCTGTATGTTAAAGAGTGTGTTGTAAGTTAGGGAAGAACAATATTTCTGAAAGCTTGTTAGAATTAATCAGTTCTCTGCTCTGTAGTATATTTGTGGCCTGACTTTAACCTGATCATGGAGAAGACTTTGTGATGTTTTGAAGGCCAGTAGGGCACTGTTCTTTTTTGTAGATTTGTAGCAGTGAACAGCAATAGGAATGAGTAATGTATGACCACACATGGTTTCTTCATTATTGCACACATGCTTAATGTTTTCTTGCATTGCGTGCTAACACAGCTACTTTGTAAGCAGTGCGAGCAATACAGGTTGCAGGCTTGGGTGGCAGTCCATGGATAAACTTAATTCTTGTGCCACCTACTGAAGAAGCACATGCCCTGAAATAGACACCTTTGGGTATAGCTAGAAAAGGGATGAAGTAAATGACAAAGACGTATTAAAAGCATACATATGGATAACAAAAAACATAAAAGGCAATTCTGGGAAGCAGAAAAGTAAATGAGGAGAGGGTGGCAATGATGAACAGTATACTGCAAGGTGTGCCGGTGACTAAGATTCAGCATGGGAAGGAGCAAAGTTGTAGGTTTTCTGTGCGTGAAATCTCAGGTTGCTCAAATGAACTTTAAGTAACACGGTAAGCTTCAGTATCACTAAAATAGCCAGAAAATGCTCATTGGTTATGGATTTACATTCATTGTTTACATTGTCTGGTTAATTTCGATAAGTGATAGGTCTTTGTAGCACTGTGAATATAGACACAGTAATACAATTTGCTTCTGAATTTTAACATTAATTCTGATGTTCTGAATTCAGTGTTCTGAATACAGAGTTCAAGATGCAGTAAGTACATGAGGAATGCATTGTTTTTACCTCTGACCTAGTGTAGCAATATTCTGCAATAACCTATTTTGTTGGAATGGCTTTTTGTTGGAATGGGGCTGATGTACCTTACACTTCCTAGAAATATTATGCAGAGGTTTTCAAAACATTCTATTTTAATATTATTGAAGTATCCGAGAGTTTCACAACATGTAATTGCATGGAGTATCTTGGCTCTTAAACTCATCTAAACAGATTGTAGGCAGGGTTATAATGTCATCTGGGGAAAAAAACCAACTTGTTCCCTTTTTAACCCATTCACAGAAATTTCATGCATTTTTTTGTCACCTCATGAAAATGGTAAATAGACATTTGTTAAAGGATTGAGGCCTTTCGTTCCCATACCATATTCCTCATTATTGCTTCTGGGTCTTGCCTCTTTAGTGTTGTTCTCCTCAAGGTGTTTCCCTGAGGATTACAACATTTTTGGTCTTTTCATGCAATGGTTATGAAGTAAAACAGGGAATATTTTTCTTCTGCAGATGTTTGCCTAAAACTGCCAGAGCCTAATTTTGGTCCTAGGAACCAAACTCATTCAAACTGTTGTTGTGATTACTACGTCTGACTTATACTGTACATGCGGAAGCTCTGCCTCTGGGTATACAGCCTTTGCAATAACAGTTACTGTACACAGATCGTGTATGCTTGAATCATTTTGACTGTACTCATTATTCCTGGAAAACTGAAGCGCTAAAGAACATGCTGCTCTTTGGCAGCAGGACTGAAGGACTAAAAGGATTCCTAAAATTGGTTATGCTCTTAAAGTTCTCATGAAACCATATCCTGAGAGATCTGTGCCCAGTTTAACCTAGAGTGACGGAGGCCATGATTGTGTGTTACTGTCTGTCAGTGGCAGCACTGACTTAAAAGCTTGTCATCCTTCACCTTGCCAGTCTTTTTTTTTTCTACTTCATTAGCCCATAGGTCTGCTGATTAACTGGTTTCTCTCTATCTGGATCTCCATAATTACCAGGTTTAAAACATAGTTTCTTTTAAAGCTGAATCATTTCACAAATCTTATAGAGAGAGCAACCACTAAACAGTTGAATTGGCAGAATGGAGTAAGCTTTTTAGATCTGATCTGTTGGTAGTGAGGATGGCCTGGGATTCAGGCATTGTGTCACCCTGTTTATCGCACCCTGACACCAGCAGGAATGAAAACAGAGAAGCTGGGTGCTTCTCAGAGTTGGACTAACACACGGACTTCTGTGTGTTTTCTCTTTCTCATTTTGTAAATTGACTTTCCTCAACTTAACAAATTAACACTGAATATTAACTGCAGTCAACTACTTCTGTCAAAGGTTTAAGTCTAATATGTAGTTATTTGTTGTGTCTTGTTCTCAGTTCCATGCCAAGCATGTTGCTTTCACATGATAAACGTGGTTTTCTGATTTCCTAAACTTTCCAAATTTAATTAGGAAATTTGAGTCTTCTTTCATGCTGATCAGTAATGCATTCTGTCATATTCAATTAAATGTGCTTTTCTTTATAGTTTTCACTTCATTTGATAATCAATAAAATCTCAGTGTTAAATTCTTATATGTTACTTGAACAGAAGAAACATTTATCTTGGTCTTTAAGAATGTATTTCATTTACTTCTTTACGTTCATACTTTCTCCATCCCAACTTTCCTTCTCATAGCAAGATTCCTTCTTTAAACTAGTCCCAGGCCTGAATTTGTAATTTTCTTGGACTTTAGATTATTACAGCTGTTGAAATACTGAAGAGCCTGCTGGCTTGCCTGAAACCATATAGAACTTGAACCTGTTCATAAAATTAAATCCAGAATGATTGACATCCTAATTTTAGGGGTAGTACCGTATGCATTTTAAATTTCACATCACTATCAGTCATTTAATACTGTGTTACTAAACAGAAAAATGGTACCAAGTTTGATTCAGAGATACGCAGTTCCAATATATAATTTTAAACCTTTTTTGAATTGGAAATAGTTGCCACTTCTGCAAGTCCTCAAGTTTACTTTTCCATTTACTGGAGTTTCGGAAACATGTTTTCTTATTCTTTCACACACTAGTTTGAAATCTGTTTATTTCATTTTCCCCCAAAATATTTCTTTCCCAGTGATTTGTTAAACAATCTACATTCAAGAGAAATTCTCCTGGGAATAAATTGCAAACAAGATGGAACTTGGATATAGCGAATACTGGAAAAAAAGATATTTTTCTTTGCTTAAAGAGTAGGGTCTTTGTAATGGTAGTGTTTCTGGTACATGTTAGTAAAAAAGCATTAATTTTTGCCATAGTCATGTAAACAGCAGTCAGTATTCTGGTGTTGCAGGCTTAACCTTATCATTGGCCTAAATTAGCCAGATGTAAACATGCTCTTTTCTCTGACATTTTGACACATAAAGTCCTATTTTATTGTGTCATCCTTGACTGTTCCTTTTGCTTAGTATTGTTTCAGGTTATTACCCGTAAGCTTGAAATTTAGTAATCAGAATTAGAATTTGCTCTGAAAAACACATTCCACTTACCTGTTAGGCTTTGTGTAGACTGCTGCTGATGCTGAGGAAAATGCAGAAAGCATTCAGTAAACAGACTTATTTCTTCTGTTACTCTTTCAAATATATATGTATTTGATAAAGGATATCATTATTTCACTTAAACATCCATCCGTACAAAATGCTGTTAACTGGAGACTTAGAGCATTATAGTAAAACAGATTTAATGGTGGCACTTCACCCTTAAATTTGATACGTTGACGTTTTGCCCCATTATGAATATCTGATGCTGCTTTTCGCTTCTCCTGTTTTGCCCATGCTTGGTATTTCTCTAACAATTGAAAGGGCTGAATTGCTTTTCGCTGTGTGTGGTTGCTCCGTTCTTTTAATTACTGATCTCCTTTAAGTGTTACTTACAAACTAATAGTAATATTTAAGTATTTAGGTTTTGTTTTTATAAAACTCTGAGGACTATAACCACGATTCAGTAGAACACTTAACTATATGATGAAATTCATTGAAGTAAAATGCGCAAGTGTTTTTATGTGGTAGGATTATGTGTGACCTTAGAAGAGCAAGCCTTATGATGTTTATATTTGGATTTCAACACCCTGGCTGAATTCCTTTGCTAGCACAGTACTTCAAAAATACTTTATGTGGAAACAAGAGTGGAGAGTCTGAGAAAGCTTTATATTAGCTTATCCTTGTCTTTTTCTGTTATAGTGCAAGATTCTCTTAATTTGGGGCTAGCTCTAATTGATGGACATTCGTAACTGCCATGCCAGCTGGATGGCCCCGAAAATCACAATGCAGAAACAGTACAACAAATTCTCTCTATCAATTTGATCTTATTTCCCTTCCTTATAAATGGCTGGAATTACTTCTGACAGTCAGGAGGGGAGAGGATTAGGGTTTTTGAAAGATCAGCTTGATTTCAGGGTAAAGGGTAAAGCTTGTAACGGTTTACAAGTGAGTTCACTCAGTGTTTCAGCTTTTTAAGTTCGGCAGCTGATTCCCTAGCTAAAACCTTGGTAGTTTGCAATACTGTCTGCAAAAAATCAGTTAAAAATATTAAATATCTTTACTGAGAGCAAGATGGAAACAGACACGCAGCTCTGTTGCTCGTGCATTCAGTTATATTCCTGTAATCCTCTGGGAGTTATTGTGTAATTGTTGTATACCCTGAGCTCTGCCTTCCTTAGTGATGTCATTGTTTTTAAGTCCAGCCAATCTTCATGACAGGAAGGTCTATTCTCCACACTTCTGTCACTGGTGCTCCTTTCAACACCTGTTTCTTAGCCTATACTGGGAGTTTTGATTACCACACTAACTTCAAAATTCTTAGTGAAAAGCCAATTTTATATTCAGCACTGCAGAAAGATCTCTGCATGTCCTGTCTCAGTGGGTCAGCAATTTTTGGTAAATCATCATGTAGCAAATGGTGTTGGTCGCTTTCATTTCTTCTGATTTAGGGGAGTTTTGTTTCTTACAGATTATTTTGGTTTGCTTTTTTGCCAAGCAGTGTTTCCATGGATTATTACCACTAGCTCTACAATGGTGGTGTGCATGGGAAGATGCCTCTGTTGAATGACTTTAAACTTAATACATCTTGTAAGCCATGCGCTTGTATAATTCTAATGTAAGTAAATTGTAAGCTTGAAAAGTGAGAGAACAAGGTCCATGTACGTAGATTTTTATCTCCTAGATACAGTTATAAGCAACTTCTGCTGAACATCTTTATATAGTAAAGTTTCATTTTTAAAATCCATGTAGCAAGCCACATAAAAGATAGAATTACACATGGTTTGAGTTGGAAGGGACCTTAAAGCTCATCCAGTTCCAACCCTCTGCCATAGGTAGGGCCACCTTCCACTAGAGCAGGTTGCTCCAAGTTCAGGTCAACCTTTCCTTGAACACTGCAAGGGATATGGCAGGCACAACTTCTCTGCGCAGCCTGTGTTTTGATGTAGCCCAGCATACGGTTGGCTTTGCGGGCTGGAAGTGCACACTGCTGGGTCGTATCAATACCCTGTTCACCTGTTTGAGTGCATACCTGTGTTACAATAGATGTTTTCAGTTTTTCAGCATTATCTAAGCTTTCATGAGTTTTTTGTAGAGTATGTCAGATTTGTAACTGGCTACGGATCTGTACAGTTGTCTCATATTTTATCAGTTCTCACCAAGATAAGTAGGATTAATCTAGCTGACAGAATGGTAGCTTTTGAGTTATCTATTTGCCACATTCTTCATCCAATTTGACCTAGTTAGTTAAAGTGGATGGGTGAGTCAGGTTCACTAGGTCTCTGCCTCTACTTGGTTCTTAGTTCTTTTGAAAGTTACCCTTGGGCAATGTAAGCTGTGCTGTTACGGCAAGTTCTTGATTCAAATTAACGTTGAGGCAGCTAAGGAAAAGCAGTATTATCCTTAGTTACATTTTACATGCTATTCAGTTATTCTTTACTCCTTAGCTGTCTAAAGATAGTAATCATTACTTATTTTTAAACATTTATTTTTATCCTTTCGTATTCTTGGACCCAGGGAAACAGGCCACGTGGCCCAGCCAGTCTACATGTTAGGTCCTGGCTGGTGGCTTGGTCCCCATGTGTAGCAGTTACAGCTCCATACTGTCAGATGTCTGTGCCTGTGCCCCTTTTGTTTTCATTATTTATTACTCTGTTTGGTTGCCAGCATAGGTCATTGATGGTCTCACTGCTAGCCTCACACCAATAACCTTGACTTTCTCCATATCCAAGGCCATTCAGTGGGTGTCTCTGGGGCTTTTCCTTACTTCCTGATCTCCTGTCCCAGGCAAGTGTTGAGGTCTTTTGGCAGAGGGAGTGACTTCTTTGAGCGCTTGGCAGGCCAGCAGCCTCCAGTACTCCGAGCTTCTTCAGGGGGCTGTGAAAAAGTGTAACTGACCCCAGGGAGAAGATTCAAGGTAACGTTCTATGGTGTGCTCTGCCCTACTGATTATGGCTTATTTTAACATGGATGTTTGCACTGGTTTATGTTACCGCATGGCCACAAACAGATACACAGGTTAAATTCCGCTAGTAATTTGATGTGTAACGCCCACATGTGCAGTGAGTATAAAAATGATAGAAATTTGGGCTATCAGTTGCCAGATTTATTTCACACTTTCTGATACAGCAAGCAGCTGAGCCCTCAAAATACAAGATTCTACTGTTGAGATTTCTTACGTAAAAAGAAAGATGGAAATGAAGCATCTGGGAAGTGGTAGGTGATGAGAGCAGCATGGGGTCTGCCTCTTCTCGCAGTGGGTAGCTCCCTTACAGTGTGAAACTACTGCCGAAATCTTTAGTTTTCTTTCATACAATACGTTATCTCCATTGCTGGTGAGCGCACTGTCTTGAAAGGTCCATTGATTCTTTTTGACATTACATAGCTGTTTTAACTTTACATCACAGAAATAAAAATGATAGGCCGTGTAAGCAATTGACATTCTTGTGTGCATTTAGAAGACACATTTTAGCAAAGATACACAAAAGAAATGATACAGCCACACTCAAGTCTTCCAAACCTGTCAGAGAAAAGATTCAAACAGATTAAAGAGGTGGTTGTTCTCCACAAGTAGAAAACATTTAACAGTGTGGTAAAAAAGTTTTTGAAGGAGGGGGAGGAAAAATAAAGGATCAAGCCTGGAATATAGGGAACTAAATATTTTTGTTCATAAAATATGTTTCTAGAAAGTGACCACTTTTTTGACAGCATTCTTCATTTGCTCTTTTAGTTCAGCAAGTACAAAATGACTCAATTGCGAACATAATTTTTATTTAAAGCATTTCAGCTTGCTGACTGTATTTGTCAAGCTATACGTGTGTGATGATTCAGTGTTTATAAACAGTACTGATAACTAACAAGAAAGAATGGGCATCTGTTCCAACTTTCCCATTCTGATACAACTTTCTAAGTATTTTTTTCTCAGTATCCAAGTGTCTCCCTAAGACTTGGAAATAAAATTCTGGGACTGAACTGTAGATTTCATTTTTATTTCATTGTGTACTGTCTTGTTGGCATGTTGCAACTATACTTTTCTTTAAAGAAGTTCCTTTGCTAAATCAGTGGTTTTGCCAAGAAGAAACATTTCATACAGTTTTGGCTTGGTGAAACAGCGACTGTCTTTTATGCTTCTAACCCAAAAGTTATGAATGAAAATGCCTAGTTGAGCATAGAACTAGCAGAAAGTTTGCCTCAGAAGCGTGTTGACATAGCTGTTGTTTAATAATTTACCAGAGTAATTCATAACATTGGACACAACTAGCGATACTGTTAAACTCAGATTTCAGTTACTTGCTGGTGAAATTGCTTTTGGCTGCTGCCAGCTTTAACCTCTTAAAAATCTTACTTTTAAATATGGAGATTAATGTGGAAACAAAACACTTGGATGCCCATCTCTGTAAGATGCCAAGTTTCTTCATTTCTTAGATTGCACGAGGACATGGCATGGAAGGACATACAACCATCCCTTCCCACTCTTGATATCCCCTAATAGGTTTCTATGAACTAGTGCTGCTTGTGATTGCATTGTGCATGCCCAGAAAACCTTCCATGTTGTACCATAAACTTCAGTAGCTATGTAGCTGGAGTAGCTCAGCCCCCTAAAATGTGGGGAGAAGGTCCTTTGGGTAAGGAACTTCATGGGCAGATCTGTAGTTTGTTATTGATGTGTTGTTTATGCTCTAAAAAATTGGACATTAGCAAGTTTATAGTCATTTAACATTAATTGATGTGCAACTACTACAGTGTTCAGTCCTGAAAATATTGTAATTAACTGAAAAGCAGTTCAGTGTAGGAAGAAAAGTGCTAAAGAAAGTTGGTTGTGAATTTAGTGACCTTATTCTTTTCCTTGTGAGGAATGGTCTGAGGTCCTGCAGTAGCAGCATTTGCACTAATAGTCTGAGCCACTTCAAAAACAGGCAAAAGGGGGAAAAGAGGATTCTGTCCTGAAAACAAGGGATATATTAGCACCAAGGACATGATTGCTGTGTCCTTCGAGGCACTGTCAGGGAGGCAATGCTGCTAGCTGAGTCATTCCCCCTGCTCTCATGGTCAAGCTAGTGCTACCGAG
Organism: Nestor notabilis; assembly: GCF_000696875.1. Taxonomy (NCBI): domain Eukaryota; kingdom Metazoa; phylum Chordata; class Aves; order Psittaciformes; family Psittacidae; genus Nestor; species Nestor notabilis. The sequence goes on along the minus strand of NW_009939633.1, from coordinate 86,246 downwards.
ATAGAAACTGACAGCTGGAAGAGCAGCTTCTGTTGGGGGAATTGATATTGCTGTGCTGTCTTCCTCTGGGAGTTTGTTTCTAAGTTAGTAACAAAGACCCTAGGTTTTTGCTTTGCTAGAATAAACCTGCTTATTTTTCACCTTTTAAATTTACCTAGTGAATAAGTCAGTTGAGGTTAGGCTGGTGAGCGCACGGTTTATTGCTCTTCTGGAAATAGTAGGTTCATGTAAGGTAACAGGCAGACTTCCAAGGGAACTTGAGAGGAGGCTGGAAACCCCCAATGATTGTGTTGTGTATCCTGCCAGGCTTGTCGGGTCAGCATGAGGATTCATGTCTTCAGGTTCTCAGAAGAATCCTGCTCTGACAGAGATAGATCAGGTACACTCTGATAAGGAACACACAGTGGAGAAACATCAGGCTGTTTGGAGAACACCCCTTAGCCTGATACCACCTTATAAAAGTCAGGAGAAAGCGAACCCCCTCTCACTGCACTCTTGTCCTGCAAGGCGTGTGGTTAACATGGGTGTTTTTAAGAAGAGCAGCAGAAAAAATGTCTTCAAAGCATCAAATGATGCAACAAAATACCAGCTTGCTCAGGAATTTTTTATTATGTATTCCTATTGTAGGTTAGGATGGTTATTCAGCTGGCTTCCTGCCTGGTGTCCCACATCACTGCAACACCTTAAAGAGGCTGAGGACAAAATGCTGAAATGTAAGTCTTTAGTTTCTAATAAGATTTATAAATATACATCTTAAATACAAATCTTAAATCTAGATTTTCTATAAATTTACATTAAGTACTATCAAAGAAGTTTTTAAATATGGTTTTTACACTGTGGTGAAATAAACAGGTTTAGAATTAGATTTTCATTGTTCCCTTATTTAGATATTTGCTTGTAGGCTCTCCCCTTTGAAAGAGAACTCCTATTTAAAACTGTTTTCTGTGGAATGTACCTTGTATTTTATTTGGCACATCTAGCAACATCATTTTTTTCCTACTCTTTCTTCAGGTATTGCAAGCACATATGACAAACGATATGTGTATCTACCTAATGGAAATAAAATATGGACACTGTCATTCTCTCCGGAGCTTTCACGTAAAACTCCGCTTGTTCTCCTGCATGGATTTGGAGGAGGTGTTGGACTGTGGGCTCTCAATTTTGAAGACCTCTGTGAGAACAGGACCGTTCATGCTTTTGACCTCTTGGGATTTGGACGGAGCAGTAGACCACACTTCAATGCTGATGCTCAGGAAGCAGAAAATCAGTTTGTGGAATCCATAGAAGAATGGAGAAAGGAGGTGGGGTTAGAAAAAATGATCTTGCTTGGACACAACCTTGGTGGATTCCTGGCTGCTGCTTACTCATTAAAATACCCATCAAGGTATGTGAAAATAAAGGAATGAAGGAATTCCGTTTCTCTATTTGGCTAGTGATTTCAACACAGATTTTATTTCATCACGCTCTTTATAGATTATCTTTAAATAAATGACTATGCTGATTTAAAGAAACTTAATAGTGCATTTTAAGCCTGAAGTATTTGTTGTATGTTTTGTTCCCAGGTGAATAGGAATGAGTACATACGGTAAACATGCTTTTCTGAGTAGTTTTCTGTACTACTTTGGTTGTGTTAAGTACTCCCCTTGCCGTGTTATAAGGGGAAATAGCAAGGTTTGTATTTATGGGTGAATGTTTGTGACATCTCTGATCAAACATAGGTTTGTGAAGGGAAAGTAGGCCTATTTCTGCCAGTCTTCCCTTTATTATGGATAACATTGAAACTTTTGGAAGTAATTCCCCTAGGTAATTTATGCCTATATGCTAGCAGTTGGCCTGGTGCTGGCATGATGATGTAAAAATGATTTTAGTCACTGTTTCATTTAAATTGTCTGTATGCCACTTCATATTTCTTCTTTGCAAAACAACCCAGCTGCAGCAGTCGTGTAATTGTATTTCATCAGCTTTTTCTGCACGATACTGTGGCCAACAGCTAATCCACTTTTTTCCCTTGAAACTAGTAATTTGTCCTTTCGTTTCCTCTGCTTTAGGGATGTAAGCCTGTTATCCTTTTGGGCATAAACCAACTTTCAGTTAACTGTAGTTAGTTCCTTGTAGGAACCACTTCCAAGTTTGTTAGCCCTCTCTCTAAAGTACCTCTAAATGGTGCTGTTCTGTCCCTGTGGAATGGGATAGTGTTTCTGCTCTGTGCTGGCTTAAGTCAAATGCGACACTTTGTTTTCATGTCTCACTGTGCTTACGTTGGGGTTAATTAGTTTGGGGGTGCTTCAGTTTGTGTTCTCCCATTACTAATGTATCTCTGAAATTAAAATAACACCATCAAAATAGCAAACTGACTGGTAGGATCCTAAGACAGCATTGAATCAAGTGTTAAATATAGAACAGCTTTCAGCCAGATTATCTAATAATGCATTAGAGGCCTATAGGATTCTGGATACGTATTGTTAGGAAAGCAGATCTGTTTCTCTCAGCTGAGATAATCCATTAGTTTGCTATATTGTACCAAGTTGTTTACGGGACATCTGAGGTTAATAATCCAAAAATATTCCCATTTAGAGTATCGCCAGGTGGTGGTGTCTCATGCTTTTCAAATACTGCAACTTTGGACTATTACTTTTGGAATGATTCTCATGATCAACTTCTCGTTACCTTGGGTTATGTTTTAGGCTTGATTACCTAAAAGAGAAATGCCAAATAGGAAGGAAAGTATTAAGAAAGGAAACATGGGGGAGAAAAAAAGCTTAATCTATTTTATTCATGTGTTTGCTGTGTTATGTTTAATGCCATAGTTTGCGCACCAAGTATGTGGCTTTCCTGAATGGCTTTACGTTGCTTGCCCTCCTTAGCCTCTGACTTGGTTGGTTTTATAGTTATATTGGTTGGGTTTATAGTTAACTGTATATACTATATATATCCCTGTTGGTTTTATAGTTAAATTCTGCCCTGTCCTCTCTTAATCGTTGGTGGTTGCTGCTGTGTGCAGATACACTCATGACTGAGCTGATAGCCAAGAAGCATCTTTGAGAGGTTAATCCTTTTCAACCCCTCATTTCAAGCACAGATTTTTGGTTTCACAACTGGTTATAGTCCAGAAATAGTCTTTGGAACCACTGCTGACACAATTTTAGGCACTAAGAACTCTGCTGTTGTAAATATCTAATCTCATGGTTTTGAAAGAGAAAGAAGGCGTGAAGAAGAAAGTAAACATCATGAAGCTTGCATGGAAGATCACCTTAAAAGTTCAAAACTGTAGCTAAGAGTCACTTTTTCAAAAATCAGCAGTATCTAGGACAGTAGGTGTAATTATGGGATTAAACAGACAATTTTAATCTATCAAGATGAAATAGAAGTTTTGCTTGAGGGGAACTTGCATTCATGGTTGTGTGTGCTGGAGAGTCTCTCCAGCTCTCTATAGCGAGATTCCTTTGAGTAAAAATTTTATAAATTGGCTCTCTGACATTTCTTTCATGACCTAAAATCAATAAACTTAGAAAACACCTAATTTTGCTCTCCCTCTCTCAGTTCAAATTTTACTTTGATAAGATGATTTTTCAGATAAATTGCCTCACTTCTTAGAATAAAGATCTTGGATGGCTTGCAGAAGAAAGACACTTAGCAAGTTTACTTAAACAAAATGGATGCAGTTGTCTTCTTTCCTCCCAAATTAAACTGCTCCTGCAAATAATATTGATTGAGATATAGATTAGGTGATTTTTAAAAGTAGAAACAAGACTGGCCTTTTTCTCAAATGTGTGTGACAGTGGGTATCTATTGAATACTGAATTTCTCTCTGTGACATGAACTTCCAAGTTTCTGGTGTTCTTACATACGATTAGTTACAATTCAGTCACTCTAGTTATTAACGGAAAGCAAAACCATTGATGAATCAGAAACATTGGTAATAAGCCACTGTGATAGAATTGACTAAAACAGGTTGCAAAGTCCACAGATAATACATTTCTGTTGTACTCAGTTGAAGAAAAATAATGTACTCTAAACCTTTGAACTTTTTCTGCCAACAGGGTCAAACATCTTATCTTAGTGGAGCCATGGGGTTTTCCAGAGAGGCCTGACAATGCTGAACACGAAAGACCAATTCCAATCTGGATCAAAGCACTAGGAGCTATATTGAGTCCATTTAATCCATTAGCTGGGCTGAGGATAGCAGGACCTTTTGGTGAGTTTTAGCTACTGTTAAATATCATTTTTGTTTTAGTTGAACATAAACATGAAGCAGATACCACATGAAGATAAGTTTTGTTGCAAGCCCATGTGGAAAAGAGCTGGAGGAGAAAGTGGGAGGGGATGAGAGAAGATGATATGTAGGACAAGAGGGCAAGCTCTTTCTATTAGAAATACTAATATGATAGTTTATAGCAAGCTACAGTATATTATTCTAGACTGCAGTTATAACGAGACGGTTTATGTGGATATCTGTTGGGAAAGCCTGACAAAGAGACATGGATGTGAAAAGGTGGTTTTTCTGGTTGCCTCCAGTCACAGCCCATTTAGTTTCCCTCCCAACTGCATTTTGATGACAAACAGGATTTCCAGATTTGGGTAATGTTAGAAGTCTCTCATAAACTCATTTGCCTTTGGCCTGAGTTTAAAGAAGTTAAATTGAAACTGGATTCTTTCCATTAGCCATTTTCTTACTATTCTAACAAATTTTGTGGGATCCATTGGCGTCCAGTAGCTGTCTAGCCTGCATATTTTTACATTTATTCACAGCAGTGAAGAGATGATAGCTAAACTCTATATATCCTAATACTAGGACTAGGTAGGGGTGACCAGTGACTGCGGTTTTAGTTTATGGAGGGAAAAGGGTATGATCAAATCTTAAAGTCATGACATTTGATGGGGAGATTATCTGTTACTCTCTGTACTACAGGAGTATCTGCTAGAGAGGCTTGGAAAATGATAACCTTCAGACCCCTCACATGTTACACTTAACTTGGCTCTTCATCATGTTTAGTATTCAGTCTGCAGATGAACTAGCCACATTTCTAGACTTTGTTTACTTTTAAACCACATCTGTATCCTAAATCTGTTTCTATAAAATATATGTTTTAATTTATTTGATTGTTTTAGGGAGTGTGACAAAATCAGGTTTTCAGACAAGCAGCATGTTTGTGCAAACCATTTTTTTTTTTTAAGTAAAATGCTAAAATAACCTGAAGCATATTAGTGAGAAGCACTGACGTAATGCCTTTTATCCAATAAAAAAATGCATGCATAGATCAATCCACATGGAAGAGTTCAAAGCTGAGGTTGTCTCCCTTAGCAAGAAAAGCAGTTTTTTTTTTTAAGTAAAATGCTAAAATAACCTGAAGCATATTAGTGAGAAGCACTGACGTAATGCCTTTTATCCAATAAAAAAATGCATGCATAGATCAATCCACATGGAAGAGTTCAAAGCTGAGGTTGTCTCCCTTAGCAAGCAAATGCAGTTAAAACCATGCTGCAGAAACAGGCCCCATCTTGGCAAGATATCCGCAACCTAGTCTTGCTTACAGGTTGCTGTGGAGGGCAGTGCTGCTCAAAATTTTTCATCTATTTATCACTCCATGTGTTAAAAAGTTTTCCATCATCAACTTAATGTGCAATTCTTGACAAGTGAAGCATAGTTCTTAGAGAAGGTTAAGTTTAAACACTGCTGCAAGGTAGGCATCAAACCCAACCTTTGAACCAAACCCAGGTTTCCTTCTGCTTGGACATGTGCTTATTCTGCTGGGCAGGCGTGGCTGGCTGATCCTCGCTGTAAAGCAAATTGCTGTTGTTCAGAGGTTTGAGTTAGTCACTTAAATGAGAGGTAGGTTCTTCGGGATATCACAATGGTATCACATGGATATTTAATCAGACCCACAGGCAGATACGTAAACCTTGGAGAGAGACTGAATCCAAAGAGATCTTTCTCTTTGAGTGGTTTCCAGTGAGCTGATTTGCATGTTTTCCTTCACTTTACTGGAAGAGTTTTGGTGCTTAGGTTGGATTTGTGAATTCCATTCCTAGAACTGAATGCCTGAAAATTCCTCAGGACAACAGTAATGTCACTGTGACTACACCCTTCTTGTGCAACTCAAGAGTCTTCAGTGTTAGTTTAGCATTTCCATAGACACTATGTAAAACATCAGCCCCACAATTGAGAGTGTCTTCAGTAAACGTTACAAGAATAAACCAGTGGGATTTCATTCCAAAATTTGTTCCAAGGTGCCTTGACTCCTTGTTTCATTCTCCACTGTAAATTCCCACAGAAGGAGAATGGTTTTGCGATTGGACCCACAGGGAAAACGCTTCTTACTAAAATGGAAAGTGAATTCTAAAGTTTGGTAACTTTCAGTCCTGCAGTTACTGGAAATGGGGATGCTGTGACTTTAATGCGCATGGCAGGGAAAGACACAGAATTAGTCTCTTTCTTCCAGGTACTCTTAGTCCAAGCCAGCTGTATTGTTTGTGTTCAAAAAAACCCCAAAACTAAACAACAAACAGGCAAACAGAAAAAAGACAGAAGTCCTGAACTTTCTATAAAGAAAATAAAAGCAACAGAGAAAATTGCAGAATGTTTGCAAAATCTTCATTGCTTCAGGACTTATATCACTATTTCGTAAGGGAATTATTTTCTCTTGCACTGTATTAGTTTTCTAAATGGATTTAAGGCATACATAAGAGCATGTTGCAATAGTCTAATCTGAAGGTTACAAAAGCATAGATCACTGTGACAAGGTCTGCATAAATAGTACCAGGCCTTTGGCCAGGGACAGGTAGGAAGAAGTGACATCATCATAATTGCACAGATTAACAACAGTGTGAAATTCCCACTGACTGGAAAAGGGAAATACGACCCCCATTTTTAAAAAGGAGAAAAGACCAGGGAACTACTGGCCAGGCTCACCTCTGTGCCCAGCAAGGTCATGGAGCAGATCTTCTTGGAAACTATGCCAAGGCACATGAACAGCAAGGAGGTGACTGATGACAGCCAACACAGCTTCACTAAGGGCAAATTGTATGTCCTCTACAATGGGGTTACAGCACTGGTGGATGAGGGAAGAGCAACTGACGTCATCTGCCTGGACTTCTGCAAGGCATTTGACCCCATCCTGCATGGCATCCTTGTCTCTAAACTGGAGAGGCATGGATTTCACCACTCAGTGGATAAGGAATTGTCTGATGGTCACATTCAAAGAGTTGTGGTCAACAGCTCAATGTCCAAGTGGAGACCCATGATGAGTGGTGTCCTTTAGGCGTCAACAGTGGGACCAGCGCTGTTCAACATCATTGTTGGTGACATGGACAGTGGGATTGATGCACCCTCAGCAAGTTTGCCAATGACACCAAGCTGTGTGGTGCAGTTGACAGGCTGGAGGAAAGGGATGCTATCCAGAGGAACCTGGACAGGCTTGAGAGGTGGGCCATTGCCAACCTTATGAAGTTCAACAAGGCCAAGTGCAAGGTTCTGCACCTGGGTAGGGGCAGTCTCAAGCACAGATACAGGCTGGGCAGAGAATGGGTTGGGAGCAGCCCTGAGGAGAAGGACTTGGGGGTGTTGGTTGATGAAAAGCTCAAGATAACCCAGGAGTGTGCACTTGCAGCCCAGAAAACCAACCGTGTCTTGGGCTGCGTCCACAGCAGCGTGTCTGGCAGGTGGAGGGAGGGATTCTCCCTCTCTACTCTCATGAGACCCCACCCTGCAGTCCTACATCCAGCCACATTCTTAGACTAAGATTAGGTTTGTGGTGAGGCACTTGTCCCAGAGATCCGTCTGGTCAACTGGGAGAGGCTTCTTCCTTAAAAGAAGTGATTCAGAATGGGAGCTTAATTTTAGAAAGCCTGAACTGGCCCTTGAAGGGACCCACTTCTCTAATTTGGCTGTTAAGAGAGCATGGGGATAATAGGTTTCCTAGGTTAAATCTCTTGATTTATGCCAGTTCTTGTGTCTTACACTTATGTCAAGATTTCTACACCTGTTTTTCAGCATAGACCTTTTTTCTTTCAACTAAACACTAGTTAGATGAACTAGCTTCAAAGTAAGACTGTTCTGTTAAAGGAAAGCACAGACTTACTACAGAAATAAAACAGCCCAGCTTTTTCAACTGTGTATTCTGGCTCTGAAAGTTGGGATGCTTTTGGCCCACGCAGTGCTGCCAGAACAAGAAGAAAGACAGTGTTGGTATCATGAGAATAAACTGGGCAAAAAGACACTCTGCGTAGGCCTTTTGCTGGACCCCTTTGCATGTTTCTTCTATTGCTGCAGTGTCTTTTCTCAAACATTCCCCGTATGTGTTCATCAGGGATTGATGCAGCATAAAATCCTTAAGAATATTTGTGTTTTATTCGTTTGGTGTAATGCCATCATGTTTTCCTAAGACATGCAAGTGGTGAAACAAAACATAGGTTTAAAAGTCATCAACCTTAGCCTTGAGTTTCAAGGGAAAATGAGTTTGAAGTGTTGTAATGAAACGTTGGCAATCTGATAAAGTTGTCTATACTAATTCCTCCTAATAGTGTTTTCTGTTTTAACAGGATTAAGCCTTGTTCAGCGCTTAAGGCCAGATTTCAAACGAAAATATTCATCGATGTTTGATGATAACACTGTGGCTGAATATATCTATCACTGCAATGTACAGACACCCAGGTGAGCGTGAGTTTCCCAATGTATGTTTTGAAGTCTGTCTTTCATTTAGAGAGTGCCTGCTACTCCCTCCAATGGCCATGGCAACTGTGTGCATGTTATTTTTTTCTTGAAATTGTAACACTTACTGTATTAATTGAAGAAAAAAATAGCAATGTCCTTTTTCTGGATTCCAGAAACTGGTAAGTGTAAAAGTTATCCTAATTCTGTATGTCTTTAAACTACCTGTGTGATACTTCTGAGAGTTTGGGCACTAATCTTGAATTTCTTAAAATTAAAATCTCTTTAAAAAAAAAACTAACTTAAAAAATAAGGACTTTCATTCCTTTAAGTATTAATCACTAAGTACTGTAGAAACAGAGGCTCTTTCTGTTGAAAATTACATGCAAACTTTGGAAATATATATTTCTTAATAGTAAAAAATCCCAGCCTTGTGTACTGTTGCACTCTATGTTACCAAAAAGCAGAGAGAAGGCGTATCTAATGGAAATTTAATTGTTTTTTCCCTTTTGAATGCCTTGAAGTGGTGAAACAGCTTTCAAGAACATGACGATCCCTTACGGATGGGCAAAAAGGCCAATGCTGCAACGGATTCCACAAATGGATCAAAACATTCCTATCACTGTGGTCTATGGAGCACGTTCATGTATAGATGGCAATTCTGGCAGCACTATCCAGTCTCTGAGACCAAATTCATATGTGAAGACAATAGTAAGTTGATTTTTAAAGCAGTTGTTTGTTTATTGTGTGGATTCCTTTAAATCAATATCTATGTGGTTTTATACCAGCTGTGGAAATGCTGGCCCTTTGATTTAAAGCCTGGGGTAATAACTTCTGTTTTCTGTAACAGAAAGAGAAAGAAAACAAGTGTTAGATCAGAGAAAACCTAGACAGAAGAGTATTTAGTTCCCAGAGTAAGAAGGAAACTTACTGTAGCACTAGAAGCTAAATTAGATCTTTGAGCAAGGTCATTTTTCTGCTCTACAAAATATTTTGCTCTACAGTGTGCTAATACAAGTAGCTTTTGTGGTCACTGGTAAGTATCTGGGGGTTTGTCTGTGTTTTAAACCACAGCAGTTCTAGTATCTGCATATATGCATGATGTAATGAGTAGGGTCTCAGAAACTGTTCTTATCTGTCTGTATAGTGCTTTTGTTTCTCTGCTCAGAGAGTGATTTGTACCTGGTGCTTAGGTTCTTGTGAGTGTCTTTCTTTAAGTCATTTAAAAAAATACTTAGTCTTGTCTTCCTAGCTGATACATTCTTGTTTAGAGGTATGGCATTACCATTTAAAATGTGTGTACTTGCAATGATGTGAATGTGCACACTGCATTTTTTTTTTTATTTCTATAAAAACAAACGCATCTGAAAATATTCTTCACACATTGTCACTTCAGTCAGACGTGATAATTGAATATGCCTATACCTTGCAATGCTGAGGTGATAAAAATATCGTTTGAATATACCAGTAGTCTTTTTAACTGATGTCTAGGTCTATCCAGACAGAAGTGTACATTACGTGATGTTGATAGTATACTACAACAAATCATTCATATAAAACTTTATATTCTTGATATAGCATTATTGACCTATTTACATGTGTTAAAGAGCACAAATGTTGACATCCAGACAAAAAGTCTCTTAACTGCTTAACCAGAGAGAAAGTTGTAACAAAAGTCACTGTAAAGAAGTGACTTTTTCTAGGAAAACCATATACCATTCAGGCAGAATTTTCCACTCTGGTCAATGGTTTTTAGAAGGGACTTTGGAAAACTTCATTGTGTTCCAGGTTAAAATTTCATCAAGCCAAACACAGATTCTAAAAGGTAAATTGTAGTGGTAGAAATTCCATAGGCGGAATAGGATTCTCATGAGGCTGAGATACTAGGAGTACCATCCTTGGTACAATGTAGAGATTCTGGGGTTTTATTATGTGTGTTTATTTCCAATTAATTTTTAGGAGGGGTTGAGTTTGTGGGTTTTCTTAACACAGTAACCTATCTATACCTCTGTGGATTTCAGTTAGAGACTTAAGAGGGAGTGTTTTAATGGAGGGAGTGGAAAAATAGATTTAAATACAAATTAGTCTTGGACTGATTATGAAATGGAAACAAAATAGGTGAAGTACCTTTGCTGTACATTATGGTGATGGTTTGCTTTGTACCAGTTTTGGCAAAGAATGGTAAATTATAAAAATAGGGAAACACCCCTATTTGTGGTTACTTAAGCCTTTAACCTTTACATGGTTGCTGTGAAATAATTTAGGTCACAGATGTGAGGTTTTCCTCCCCCATATGGCATCATTTGGATTTTACTTGACCCTGTGTAAAATAGTAGTTGTTAATTCAGAGGGTTGAAATTTGCTTCCACAAATCTAGAAGATCCCTATCAATTTAAGCTTCCGAGTTCTTAATTTGTCTTAGTAGTCTCTTCTTTAGTCTCTTCCATATCATTTTTATAGTAAGAGAACACAAATGATTTGATGCTGTCTCTAATACAAACACAGAACCAAAGAGCAACCTGGCAGAACTCTTTGAGTGCAGAATGAAGGGGGTGAAGATGAATCAGAAGTTTGATATGTAAAGCATGTTATCCTAGGTTTGCTTTGCAGTGACTTGTTGAATAGTGTTGGGTTTTTTCAAGAGGGTGTGGTGTGCAATTGAATAAGCAGTAGTTTTACCCCCTCTTCCTGTGTAGGAAAGTTCCTTCAATGGAACTTGAAAAGCTTTTTCCTTATGTTAACAGTCCTTTTTAAGCTGTACAATACCACCTCCTGGCAGCAGTTGTGTTTACTGCATTAACACAGGCTGGGTGCAAGAAATCAGTACCAGTTGCGACATGTATGTTTTTAAGCAATAACATACCAAGCAGGTAATGTGTAAAAGTGAGGTTCTTCACATACGCCAGTATTTATTTCCTTATTACATACTTGTGAATTTGACCTGTTTCTTCACCTTTATTCTCTAGGCTATCCTTGGTGCAGGTCATTACGTGTATGCTGATCAACCCGAAGACTTCAATCAGAAAGTGAAAGATATCTGTGATTCTGTGGACTGACTGTGTCCTGTTCCTTAGAAAGTCATGCCATAGATAACATTTGATAACAATACTGTCTAGGAAATCACTAAAGAACATGGAACTAATGGAATAGGCTCTGTTTGCACACTGTTTCTTCTAAGAAGCCATTCGCACACTTAAACCACTGAGTGCCTTTGGGGGGGAATAGGGAGATTTGAAGCAAACTTTGTACAGCTTTGTTTGAGATTGGTCTTTAGATTATTGGCTTGTCATATATGAAATTACATGTAATTTTTTTAATTGGAATTTTCTTCAAAATTCAATTGAATTTTGCACGTTGACCTCTAAAAATGCTGAATTCTTCACTAACACAGAGAACTGTATCAATACAGGTATAGTGTATAAAATGCAATTTGGTTTCTCTATAAATATTCATGGTTTTTAGATGATGTTTCATAGCAAGAATATGAAATTGCCTATATATCTTATTTTTGGAATCCAGAACTCCATATGCCATATTTTAAGAGGGTGGGTTGGGTTTTTTTATTATTATTGGGGTGATAACAGCTTAGGAAGCTGATTTTGGGAGGACAGAGCCAAATTAATGAGCAGTGTCTGTCACTGAAATAAGTGTGTTAGTTTGTAAAGAATTGGGGCTCAGTATTAGAAAATCTTTCTTCTGTTGGATTTTATTTCCATTTATCTCAAGGCATCTTTTTCCATCTGTGCAGCTTTCATGGAAGGCTCAGTTTGTAAGAGTCAATGATGTCACCAGCACTCATGCTTCCCTAAATATTTTTTTATATAGATTTCAGTGATTTAAAACACAGAAGGTGGCTTGTTAATTACTCCAACTATTTTTAACACTTTACTGCAAGATTTGTTACTAGCCTAAACCTAACAATTGTAGGTAAGTTGACAAGATTTTGATTAGAGCTAGAGGAAGGCCATATGGATAGTGATCATAATTCCCTTTTTCTTTAGGTAGAAAACCTAGTCCACTTTTTAGTAAATTTGGGACAGAGGAGAAGCAGAGGGAGAATGTCGATGTTCTCTAATTGGGAACTACAGTAGGTTAGTGTATTTTAGTTAACACGCAGCCTCCTTATAGGAAGGATTATTACTGGAATGAACAATATACCACTGTAACAGATTATAATTACATGTTTTGGAGATTATTTAATTATCTATTTTAATTGAATATTTCAATATCAGAGATAATCCAGTCTCTGCATCTTTTTGAAATTGTTGTTTGATGTTAGTTCTTCACATGCTTAGTAAATTATATTAAGCAAAATACTTTGTCACTTTAAAGCCAAATTACGTCGTAGTTTGTTTTTTAACAAGTTTACATAAAGCTATTGATCTGCTTTTGAGTATGAAATTGACTACTGAAGAGTCCTTGATACTTTTATATGTAAAGAATTTGAATTAATAATTGCACCGTCTTAAAGCTTGAGTGGAACTCTGTGAATTTTTTTTCTCAAAGTAATGAATTGTTGCACATATTTATGACATGGAAGGCAAAGATAGATACCTAAAATAGTCAGAAAATACTCTGATTATGTTCCCAGCCAGATGCCATCTTTCTGAAGGAGATATTCATCTATATGTTGCTATGTAAACATCAAACAGTCTTTGTGACTGCCTTGACTGGTAGCACTTAATACCTGACAAGCTAAAGATTTTAATTAAAATTAACTGTTTAATTAAATTACTTTTTCAATTAGCAGACACCAGAATTTTTAAACAAAACGTTGGGTAAAATCTTGAGTTCAAAATGGAAAATCAGAATATCAATGCTATTTTTGAATATAAGCTATAAATTATCACCTTTTAGGTGGATGCCTTCAGTATGTATTTTTTCACCCTTTTCAGTGTCTTAATTTGTATTTATCAACTTAAAGAGCTGTTTTAACTGTGTGTAAAAACCTAACTCAAAAGAATATTCTGAATCTCCTCCAAATAACAAAAGGTGAAACAAACTATTGGTATTTTCAGATAGCACTTACTGATGGGAATTCTAGACTCCACATCAAAAGGTGGAAGTAAGGTAAAAATTATATACTGAATGTGAATGTTGTTTTAAATATCCCTTGCTTTTTCAGCCCATTGTACCAATAAGATTTATTGCTTAAGTTTTGCACAATAAAAAAAATCTTAAATGTTACCATTGATTAATGTTAAGACATGTTGTTTTTGTAAAAGTTGTGTGTAATCAAGCCCTGGAAATCAAAAGTAATTAATAAGTTGATCTAAACCATCCAAAATACGTTAAAAATACGGTAATGCTTATTTTCAGATGTCTTAATGTTTTTAGGTTTTCTTGTATGTAATTGAAACTGGTAAGCATTTGTCAACAAGTAGGTGCAAGCTCAGAATGCTGAGTGTGTATACAAAGAAAATGTTTGTTGGTTATCTTCCAGACAGTATTAGATACTGCTGCAAAGGTCAAGATTGAATTCTGAATATCCTATTGTGTGCAACATAACCCAATAAAGTTACTTTAATAAACATCACAAGAGGTGCTGAAGAGAAAATGAATGGTGCAACTTGGGAGCTAGACCTTTTGGGAGCAATCACTGTCTAGGAATAAGCTCAGTTTCTCTGAAGTCAGTGCGATGACCAGCTGTGTAGATGTACTGTGATGAGCACTGGACACTGGTACTATTTTTATTACAGTGCTGTAAAGTACGACAAGAATCACAAGCATATATGCACCCAAAGATCCTGTTCTAGCATCAAAATGAAGACAGCTGTGTACCAGAGGCTGGGGCATAACAAAAAGAATCCAAAATATTAATCAAAAGCCAAGATTAACTGCCTAAGTCTCTAGGACGTGCTCTTCTTCCTGAGGTTGTTATGATAAGATTTTATTAAAGTAACTTAGTAATATTTTGTTTGCATGGCTGAGTTCATCTTGTTACTTATTGAACCCTGCCAGATTAGATTTTAGTTCTGAAAAACTGATTTTTCAGAGAGGTAATTTATTGATAATACTATAATAAAATGTTCACAACCATCACAAGAAAGTCCCTGTTTGTATCTGATTGAGAAATGGAGAATGTGAATTCGTAGGCGTTGAGATTGGCTAAATGGGTCCAAACTGAAGAAATGTCATCATCTGGTTTCACTCGGATTAAACCATTTCTGGCATTTCTTTTGAAACCTTGTCTTTTTAGGATTGCTACAACTGTTTGTGCTGAACTGATGTGATGGTCTCTGTGTGCAATGCTCTCTGTGGTCTGTTGTGGTTTCTCAACTTCCCAGCCCTTCCAGCTTACAGTTATTCATCTTTTTTAATACAAGATTAAATAGAATAAAAACATTTGGAGTTAGTGTATGGGCATTGTTTGGCTAGCATTCAGTAAAACATGAGCCTCCAGAAGCCTAAGGCTAATAGTCAGTAGTTTAAATGGGTAACTTCTTATGGCTCCTACAACTATGTCGTTTTGTTGGGTTCTTTTACATTGGCCAGTTCACCATCAGCCCATCCTGTGATGTTTAAGCATGGCAGCACACCCAAGTTGCCAGAAGCCTTCATCTGGGGATTTATTTTGTAGGAAAAACAAGTGAAACTTGTCACAGGGTGAACCACTAAAGATAACTGGAGAGACACACGTTATAGTGAGACTAGGAAGATCAGAACAGGACACAGGTGTGTGCTGTAAATGCTTTCTGGTATTGGTGTCAGTAGATGAAAATGGATGGAGACTTCACATTTTCAGACAGGTGATAGATGGACCACTGTGCAGACCAGAGGCATGTAACTGGAGTGACAGCATATACCACAAGGAACAGGAAGAGCTAGAAAGGAATGAGGCAGCTGAAATAATTCAGCTGAAGAGCATAGGGCGGGCTGTGAAGGTTTGCTTCCATAGCTGGTTTAGCTCTGGATGAGGATAAGGGAATAGTTTAGGTTGCTAAGGGCATAAAGAGATAGGAGTGGCAAACAAAGAGAACCACCTGGCTGACGTGCCTGGGGTAGGTGTGAATTTTGGGCTGGAGCAGAAGGTAGGCTGCTGCCAAAGGAGCACATGCAAGGAGACAGCAAAGCCCCAGGCAGCCAGCATCTATAATCCAGTTAAGTGATAACCTGAAGTATCTTCTTGTATAATTAATTCCTCATTGCCTCCCTAAACCACTGATTCTTTGTCTCAACAGCTTTCTCTCTGGGTGCTGGAATTAGACAGCAAGCTGGTGTTTCCATCTCCGTGCTCCCATCTTTTCAGTTTTATTTAGCTAAGGCTGCCACGTGATAACATGGCTTACCGAGGTAAGGAGGGTGCCTGCAGCACCAACTAGAGGGAAGTCTGGCTGGAGAGCTTGGATCTACACTATGTGGGGCACTGTATAGTTCTGGTATTCCTACTTTGACTAAAGCTTGTCCTCCAAATGCAAGTGCTGTTTCACCAGCTGAACACCATTGCCTCAGACTGGTACTTGGATGGAAAAGCACTTAAAGAATGGCTTTCTCCTGCAGCGCTTAAGAAATCATGAGAAACAGTATTCTTACAAATCAAAAATGAGGTGATGGTGAAGCATGAGAGGGGGGACACTGGACTGCCTGAGCTAAGGTGAAAAATCAAGATGTACCATAAGACTTGTCAGTAAAGGTCACAAATTCATCTCTTACAAGAGGAGTGGAGGGCCTTGGCTCTGTTCCAGTTTGCCTTGTTGCATTTTTGTCACAGGAATATCCTACCTTAAGATTTGGATGGGGGAAGTAGAATGTCAAAATAGAAAACATGGGAGTGTTTTTCATTTATAACTTACACAAGTAGCAAGAATGTGCTGCACTGAAATGTAGACATTTTGGGATATGTACATAGTTTACAATAGTAATTAGCAAGATGAAAGTGGTGTCAACACTGAAAGTTAGGTGTTTACTTGTCTTTTCCTCACTTGCAGAGGAAAGCTAGCAAGCTGAAACAGCTGGTTTTGGAAAGCAAGGCGAGGGCTGTGAGGTAGAGTGTGACCCCAAATGTACATTACAAAGTAGATGTGATTTGAAAATGAACTACTGCAAAAGCAGAATCTCCGTGTATTTACAGGTCTATTTCTGCACTCTTGAATTCACCTGCTTGATGTGTAAATGACTGGAGCTGTATGCGGAGCCAAGTGACTATCACTTCGTTTGTTGCTTCGTGATGTTTAAATGCTTGCCTGATACCCAGCAGCCTTCTGCTTTGACTTTATTTAAAGATATTTGCATTCACTCGGTGCCCAAACTTGATACAAGGGCTTAAACAGCTCAGTGGATGCAAATTCCTCAGCTAGAGCACCCCTCTGTTAAAAGAGGATTATTGCTCATGTTCACCCAAGGTTCATGTTCTCCTTTGCGCCTGCCAGGAATGACATTGATCTTCCCCAGCTTGTCCTGCTGGACACTGAGCTCCTGTGTCTGACCACGTGCTGGAGGCTGGTTTTGCTTCGTGAGTGCCCCCATAGATGCTTTGATAAATGCATGTTTAAGGAAAATAACCTGCAAGCACTCTGCTTGCTGAGGGGGTGTGGTGGAAGGAAGACTCCTGTGGCAGGGATGTGCATGGAGGTGAAGGACCAGCACATGGTGATTCCTGAGAGCAGTGGGATGGTGAGCCCTTGGCTCTGGCTTGTTTCCAGGCTTGCAGGGTATAAGCACTGTGCAATCAGGTCTGCTTGCCATGCACCCCCGACTCAATTCCTGCATCCAGCTGCCTAGGCTGCAGGATGAAACCTTTGTGCCTAATTTTTCCTAGTATCTAATCCAAATCTACCCTCTTTCAGTTTAAAGCCACTCCACCTTGTCCTGTTACTACATGGCCTTACAAAAAGCCCCTCTCCAGCTTTCTTGTAGGGTCCCTTTAGGTACTGGGAAACTGTTATAAGGTCTCCCCTAAGCCTTCTCAAGGCAAAGGGAGTAGATTTAGATTAGATATCTCTCACTGTGAGGGCGATGAGACCCTGGCACAGGTTGCCCAGAGAAGCTGTGGCTGCCCCATCCCTGGCAGTGTTCAAGGCCAGGTTGGACACAGGGGCTTGGAGCAAC
>NW_009939633.1:59127-68351 GCF_000696875.1 Nestor notabilis | reverse complement strand
GAGATTGCCTTGCCCATGGCAGGGGATTGGAACTGGATGAGCTTGAAGGTCCCTTCCAACCCAAACCAGTCTATGATTCTATAATTATATTAAATTATTATATATAGTTATATTACATTATATAAAGTATTTCTCCTGGCCCCTTCAGTGCAAGCCAACTCCTGGCTAGGGCAGGCATCCCCACCACCTGCACTGTTGGCCATGCAGAAGGACAGCAGGAGCAGGGAGGTAATGGGAAGGCTCTCGACTCATTTCCTCGGTCAGTTCTGCACAGACTCCACTAGGGGGGAAATAGCATTCCCAAGCTGCCCCAGTGCTTCCTTCAGGCTCTTGCTTCTGCCAGGCATTGCCTTGAAGGAAAGAACTGCACTTCAGTTCCTTCTACCACACCTGATAGATTGATACCTATAGGTATGGACAGGGCTGAAATAGGAATTTTGTCTATATAGTTCACCCATTTCATATGGGAAAGAGAGAGTTGTGGAAAACATGAGTGTGGTGTGGTCCTATTAACCTAGACCTCTAGTACTGCATCATTGTTTTATTTATCCTAATGTCTTTTCACAAGGCAGAGATGAAACCCACACAGAAAGACTAGACGTTGGAAAGAGGATGGGGAGCAGAAATGAACCTCCTATATTATTACAAGCTGGCCTCAGAATGAGAATAAATGGTGATAAGAGGAAAAATAGCTGCGACAGAATTATTAAATAAGGGGCAAATTTTAAAGCGGCTCCAGTCTGGCTTCTAATTTTGTTGCGGTAATTTGATTGTGGGTTTAAATGGGACTGCTTAGACATTAGCTACTTGATCTGGAAGCAGCAGCAGGTAAGCAGTGCAGAAGTATGTGCTGGGGCACAGACAGAGAAGCAGCTCACTTTATTCCAGTGAATCTGTCACGGGTGGGTGTCGAGACCCCAAGAGATGGGGAGATGGTGGGGGCTGTGTGGGGCATGGGGTATGGGTGCTTGCTTAGCCAGATCTCTGCAGAAAATAATGTAGTAGGTCTGGATGTGTGCATGTAACAAAAAGGGCTTGAAGAAATCAGTGCTCTACAAAGCAAGAGCAGAATTCATTATTGAGATGTAAAATAAAAAATAGAATAGTAAAATAAAGATAGAATAAAGATATGGCTGCAGAAACCTGCTAGGTGCTGTATGCAGCAGGAGCTAGGGCCTTGCACAGGGTATCTCCAGCCTCCATTGCAGTCTGCCACCACTGCATGTCACTGTTAGAGCGACACGGGAAGGGCTGGCAGAGGTTGCTGCAGCTCTGGTAGGGACAGACCCCGAGGGAGGGACCACCCCTGTAGAGATGGACTGTGGGAATCCAGCACCCAAGGCCCCTTGCCCAAGGAGGGGACAAAGCAGCCCTGTGAAAATGGGTTGTCCCAAAAGTGACTCGGAGTAGTCCGAGCTACGTGTTTAAGTAAAGAGGCACTGAAGTAGCACCTGGTGTTGGTAACTGGGGACAGAATACTAAGGAAGTGCCCCCATGGCCATTCCCAGTCATCCCAGTCTCTCACGGGAGCAACTGGGGCTGCAGCAGCTGCTGCCAAGGGAAAAAGACCATTCACATGATGGGGCTGGAGACTGTGGGAGCTCGTCTAAGAAATTCTGGGACATGTGAGCATCTTTCAGGCTGACATATGCTCCAAGATGCTCAGCTGCTTGACAGGTCCCCCCAGCACACATGCACAGGCTGTTTGTCTCAACAGGATATTAAAAAGAAGAGGTTATAAAAGCAAGGTGTGATGCGAGGTGAGGCTTAGCTCACAGCACTGACATTCATCTCCTCTCTGCAGCTTGTGGTCAGCACGCAGGAAACATCTGCAGCCCCCTCTGCTCCCTCCTCATGCCTCACTGGGGGTTCTGATGCTGCTGGTGCAGGTCAAGTACCCTGGTCAGAGCGGGTGGTTTTCTCATGGCTGACCAGGAGACTATGGCCCTGTACTGTAGGTGGCTTCTCCCCAGCATGGACACCTTGCTCATACGTTGTTGCTTGTCTCTATCGCTATCTCCTTTTGCTCCTGGCTGGATTTCCCGGTGGTGCCCTGGGCATGGCTCCCCATACTGGAAGCCGTCAGTGGTCTGCAGGTCCGACTGCTATGCCAAATCACTGCCCAAGTTGTGTTTACTCAGTTTCCCAGAACTCTGGAAAAAAATTTCCCTCCATTATTTGATTCCCAGCAGGAAAACCAGGACACTCTGTTCAGCTCCTGATCCCAGCAATCAGGCACACACACTCGAGATTTCTCTCTGTCATGACTGTCCCCTCTAATAACTGTTTATTTCTGTTTCCCCGCAGTCATATTTTTGCCTTTCTCCTCCCTTCTGGTTTTACAGCCACTGGATAGACAGGCTCATGGGCTATTTTTAGGTTTCTAAATTACTTTTCAGATCTATTCTAAATTTATCTCCCAATAATCTGAAGTCCTGACATCGCAGGAGCGGGAATCCTGTCTGCAAAAGAAGAAGGAAAAAGTTGAAAGCCTGACTTACTGCTCTGACTTACAGCCAGCCTCTGCCGGGGTGATTATTCCCAGTTGAATGGCTATTCCCACCTGAGCAGTGGCAGGGGGCCAGGGGTGCCCTGGGGAGGTGGGTGGCATAGAGGAGCCATGGAGCAGAGGGGTGATGGAGGCAGCACTCCAGGGTCCCACATTAGCTGGGTGCAAACCAGGGTGGCTGGGGTTGCAGCTGCAGTGCATTGAGCCCGATGGGTTTTGTACCTGCAAAGCTCCCTGTGGGAAGTGGGGGGACAACACACAAAAAGTGATGTTTTTGAAGATGAACCAAGGAATCGGGTGTTCTTGAAGAAGATGATGCTGCAAGCCCAAGGCAAAGCTAGGGAGAGGAGGTGGGAGTGCCAGATCCTGCTGCATGATTGCTGCAGGTTGCTCTTATGCAGAGCTGGAAAATAGGAAAACTCAAATACTCCTTCAGGGCTGGTAGCCCTTTGAGCTGCTGCCAGCTCCTCCTGCAGCACCCGAAGGGTGAATCTTTCCTCCCCGTTTCTAAACATTTCCCACACCCGATCAACTGACCCCCAAGTCCTCAGTGATTGCCCCTTTCAAGAATCACACGCAAATGATCGCATCTCGTGGGCTCAGATGGATGAAGCCTCTGGCTGTGGGTTCAAGGCTGCGTTCCTGTCACCCTGAGCCATGGAGCTGTGAGGGGTAAGTAGAAATAAACCATCTCCTCCTCTGTCTTTCCTCCCAGCCAGTTCCCAGCAGTGTGATGCACTGGACAGGGGGAAGGAGAGAGAAGGAGGAAAGGAGGGAAGGGGTTAACCCTCTTCCCATGGCAAAGCACTGAGGCTGCCTGCCAGCTTTCAGAAAAGCTGCAAGTCATTCTGCCAGGACGGGGAGGAGGTTTTGAAGTCTCTGGGATGGATGCTCTCAGGAAACTGCCGCAGTACAACCCCAGTCAAGCTGGCAATGGCAGGGGGGAGGGCACCTACTCAAGCTGGGGAGGGGGGAAGAAACCCCAGGCAGGAGCATTCTGGCAGGACTGCAAAAGCGCTGCTGTCTTCAGGTTTCCCTCCTCACCTTCCCCTCTCCTTTGGCCCTCATCCTTCACATGTCCCAGCCCCTGCAGCCCTGGCTCCTTGGGGCACAGCTTCCACAGGGAACACTGGAAAATAGTGCGGCTTTTGGATACCCTCTGATGGGAGGAGAGGTCTGCCCGGCATGCACTGCCTGCATGCCCTGAAGGGAATAACAGGGCTTGTGCCTGGCGTCTTCCTCCCCCATGAAACTCCCAGGCATCCCACACCAGTTTCCAGAGAGGAATGAGCTGGAGGTGATGGGATGTAAGTGAACACCTTGCTATCAACACTTGTTTTCTGGGAATATTTTATTGAAAACATAGCAGTCTGTAGTAAATTATAGGTAGAGAAAAAATAAACCCACCAAGGTAAAATACCATTGGCAAAATACAGACCTGCCCCTGGGCACATCTTGGCTGCGTCTTGGTGCTGTGGCTGCATCAAAGAGGTGGTGGATGCCCGGAGAGATGAGGTTACATTAGGCAGAACATAAATGCCAGCCAAGTGGTGCCGCTTTGGACCGTGAATTTGCAGGTTTGGGAAGCAGAGGTGGTGGGACAGAGGAGTAACACTGAACTGCAGAGTTCCTGGTTGGGGGAAAAAATCTCCTTCACAGCTGGATCCCACCTCGATTTTGTTGCTTGGCAGCATAAAACCTGCCTGATTAAAGGCACGTAAAACTGCCAGTGTAATTTCCTGACTTATATTTTTATGTTTAGAGCGTATTACATCCAGCACAACCCAGGCTTTTGAGGGAAGCTTTGGTCAATTAAGATTGCTGTCATTTCACATTTATTACCATCATTTATGAATTCTCCTTGTTGCCAACAGGCAGAAGGAGAAGATGGTGCACAAAATAAATAGATAATTGATGGAGACGCTCGTCAGGGCCCTGATTTCTATCCCCCTGCCTTCTCTGGCTCAACTCTGCCCAATGAGTCAGCTCTGGAGGACTCTGAAAAGCCACTGCTGTTTTGGCACCGCTATTAACCTGCACATAGATTGTCCTGCTGGCACACGGGGTGAGTCAGAGGGGCAAGAGTGAGAAGTATTGCTGCCCCTAACCACTGCTTCTAGCCCAGAGGCCACCAAAAACCACTGAGCCCCTGCTGTACTGGGCGTTGCTAGAGAATGGGGCCTAGGCTGGAGGGATCACAGGGGTTTCTGGCTATTGCTGCTGAGGATTGGGATGGAAACAGATGCCCTGTGCTATGGATGGGTGGGAAGGAGGCTCAGGTATTTGCACAGCACCCTCCCTGCACAGCTCCAGCTTGGCACAGGGATAGCAGGACTCCAGCACACCTGAGGCACAGGGAATGGTGGCACTTCTGTGCCCCAGACTGCAGAGGGGCTTCACAAAATGGCCAAATTGAGAGAAAGCATGAGGAGTATTTGAAACATATATACTTAAACGGGCAGTCCTAAAGGCCCTGTGCTCCTGGGAGTGCTTTAAAACCTTCTTTGTCATTTTACCCCTTTAGTCCCTGCCTTGCCTGTGCAATTGCATAATAACAAAATGACCTTGAGAGAGGAAAATGAGCAACTCCAGGATGCTGGTTCAGATGATGAGAGCTTGTGTAACGCTGTGTTTCTGGCAGACTGTCACTCCAGAAATGTATGTCCCTAATCAAAGGTAGGTTTGGGAAAAAATACCTCTCTCCTCTGCTACCACAGCACTATTTCTAAAGTACATGTTACTAGCAGTGAGTGGCTGGGCAGAGGGGTTAAATCTATATGTCTTTTACATTGCATGATGTGTACCTATCATTTCTGCATAGATCTGGAGTGAAGATGAAATAGATAATCAGCAGCAAACAAAAAGTACCATGAATCAAACTAATGGTGAAGTGGGGAAAAGATTATTGGGTTCCCATTGTTCAATGTCTTTCTTATCTTGCAGGAGTGTCAAGGAGCAAACAAGCCTCCTGGTTTGTGCAGAGCACCTTCCCCAGTGAGGTACTCTGCAGTAATCCATGAAGTAAACCCCAAGCCCTTCTGAAGGGTTAATAATTAGAGAACCTGCTGAAAGCAAAAGAAAGCAAACACAGTTTGATCTGGTACCTAGGGGGAAGGTTAGGGACACTCTTTATGTTCCCAGACAATGGGTCTTGCAAAGCTCACAGAGGTGGTGCCGGTCAGGGTGAAGATGTAAAGAGCCACTATCAAGGGTGAAGATGCAAAGAGCCACTATCAGCCCACCTTATCTGGTAACCCACCTTGGAGCTGGGCAAGGCTCCTCGCTGCCTGTTTGCGAAGGGCTGCTGCAGCCTGCTGAGTGCAGCCTCATCAATGAGCTGCTGATGAAGGGGCAAGAGGACAACTCCCCTGAGGTCATGTCTCTCCCCTATATCTGAATGTGAATTGAAGTTTCATCAGACCATCTTCAGATGTGCATGTGGCCACCACGTTGTTTCTCACTTCTCTTAACTGTGAGGCACACTCCTCACTGGGGCATCCACAACTTCCTTCTCCTCATAGCAACAAGTATTCATGCCAAAGGACTTAATTTCTCCTTGCATCATTACCTTTCTGTGTCCTTTACTTCAGACGCTGGTCCAGCGCTGTAGACTTTAAAGCAGCTGGCAACAGGACAAACCAAACTTGGAATTCCACTGGCCCTTCTCTGAATCCTATTATGCAATGTCACCTCTTTGGGGTCACAAGAGGTCTTCAGTCGTGCAGAGGACTCTTGCCCTTGCTTTGAGTTGCTGTCATTGCTGATGAGAAGCTCCCACACCCTTTCCTTGGAAAAAGAGTTCCCACAAAGTACAGGTCAAGAAAGAAAACTTTCCCCTTGTTATAGCTGATTATTACATGTATATTTTATATGGTGATTGCCTGTGACTGCATGGGGTAGGATGATTCCTAATAGTAGTATCCCCTGTGGGAAGCTGTGGAAATTCAGTCAATTCAAACCCCATGTGTTGCCTGGGACTCTGTTCCACTCTGTGGCCCACAAAACACAGGCTCAGTGGAGCCACTGAAGGGACCATGGGGCAGCCAATGCTTGGGGGAGGTCTGCTGCAAGACCTCCACTACTTCCTGTATTTCTCCCATCACAGGATGTGGCCTATGGTTGAAGGTACACATTATTTTCAAAGTAAACTCCCTTATACTATTATTTCCTCTCATAAACACCTCTTACTTATTCTTCTCGCCCTCCCAGGAGAACCTTGACCACACTGGGAAGCTCCACCAGCAGCAGTTTCCCTGTCCTTAGAGCTGAGCTGTCCCTCAGTTTCCTCCTGAAGTCCCTCAGCTCTGGATGACCAAGAAAACGTTTTGATTGCAATGCTGGGAAAACTCAAACCAAACCAGTGTGTTCTGCATGATGAGGATGCTGCTGAGAATTACATTTACGTGCTCTTGGAGAAGGTGGTGAGTGACTGTTGCGGATGCAATGGATCTCTGGCACAATTACAGCACTTACTCTTTTGAGTAGAGGATGGATTTTCAAATAATTTGCAAATAAATTGGATCATTTGCCTGAGTTAGAAGTACTTCGGAAAATACGTCCTTCGACAAATTTAGCAGCAGTCTTCAGGCTTCTGCCTTCTCATGAATGCGCCAGAGGAGATGCGTAGATATTTCTCCAGCCTTCCCTTAGGTGCAAAGTATTTTGCACAGGCGGCATTCATGGGCTCTCAAAGATGAGTCCTTCTCCTGCCATTGAGCACTGAAGCTTTGTCACCTTTGGGAAAGGAAAAGGCAATAATGGCTGTTTCAGAGATCACCCCATTTCATAATAGATGGAGCTCACTCCTGGGGGAATGGGAGTCACGAGTTGTCACAATTCACCCCTCCCTCTAGAGAAGAGGAAGGTGTAAGTATGTGCCTGCTCAGAAACAGGGATATCTACTGGGGCAGGAGCGGTCTTAGTGCAACTGGAAACATTAGAGCTGGCACACGTTTTGGAAAACCACAAGGGCTTTGAAAGGAGCGGGAGGATGGAGTGGGGGAGAGCACTCACGCCCTGGCATGGGGCTTGTGTGCACAAGAAGTGTGGGGAGAAGATGTGGGGAGGAGGAACTTGTGGGGCAGGTCTGTGGGGCATGCTGGGTTACCTGCTTCGGCAGCTCTGCTTTACAAACCCAGCTTAGCTTCTCTGCATCCCCGCAAGAAAGACAGAGCTTGCAGATAAGTATGCTCATGAAAGACCAAAAATGAAAATGAATCTGGTATTCTCTAGATTAAAGTCATTACATTTCCTCCAGGTATCAGCGTTCTCTTTTCATTTCACAGTCACTGTACCAGTCTGATGTTACCAATCTGGGCAAAAGAGGAAACTCCTTGAATTGATACATACACACAGACACTAAATACACCCATGGTTGCATGGTTAAAAGAATACCCAAATTGCACATGCTGCCATCCTCCTCTCCCTAACCTCTGCCATTATAATCTGAAGAAGTGCAAAGACACTTAAGAAGCTGGAAAGTCACACTTAAGACATCCCCAAATCCCTTGCTCTGCCCAGTGTTATTAGCATCAGGAAAAATAAAAAAGAGATCAAGCAGATTAGATTTTGGATAGGTCCATCTAGTGCTGGAGTGAAAACTTAGTTGAAATGTCATAGTCATGTGATTACTTCACAGTGTCATTAAGGGACAGAGTTAAGGTTTGTCTCAGTCTTCCTAATACACAGCTCCTTACTCTGAATAAGTTTTGTTTTCTTCTTAAATTCATCAACTACTTATGATTTCAAGGTTTGCAAGAATTTTTTTCAGCAGAATCAAAACATGCCAATGATGGACTTTTCCTTAAGTATGGCTGCTCTACATTATCCTCCTCATGGTCATAGACTTTTTAGTTTTCCCAGTAGGAATAGAAACAAAGAAACCTAAAGGTGTGGTTGGGGAGTTAATTAAGACTATATACAGTATTTTCACTCTTTTTAAGGCTTCTCTAGTGCAAATTCCCTCCCACACAGGGGCAGTGGCTGGCTGAGAAGCAGCTGCAAAGCTCCTGTTCTTGCTCTCAGTCATAGCTCTCCATTTCCCAGGGAACAGGGGTATGGGTAGATGGACTAGACAGGTGCTGGCAGGCAGACATGCATCCTCATGCCTTTCATTTGCAGATGCACGTGCAAATGCACATGTATTTATCTGCATGACAGTGTGAATGAAATAGCCTTTTTACCCTTTCCATCTCCCACCTCCTCCTCAGGACTGCTGCTGTTACATGAGAACACATAAAGACACCACATGGGAGGAAAATGGGATGAACTGCCTGGAGGCTGTCTGGATTTAAAAGGGAGCACTATACATGGAACCAGCCCACCTCCAGCTATCACAGCCCTTGGTGTGCAGCAGTGGTTTCAGCCTGGTAACACCCTGCTCCCTCAGGCACACGGTTCTTGCCTCTGCCTGTAAGGCATGAGTGTGGTCCCTGTGCTGTGCTTGCTGTAGTACATCAGCCCTGCAGGGATATGGTGGTGTGGGGAGACAGACACAGCCCCAAGGCTGGCCCCATCGCTCAGCGCTCCTCTCCCATTGCTGTCCCTGCAGACTGCAGCACATCCCACTGCACCATCCTACCTCATTTCCTTTAAGGTAAGAAGCCCCCCAGCTTCTTTTTGATGGTTTTTCCCCTCTGGACTTGGGCAGCAGGTCTTGAGGCTGCACCTGGGGAAGGAGGTGGACCCGGGCATGGGGCTGGTGCAAGGAGAAAGG
>NW_009939633.1:53385-59096 GCF_000696875.1 Nestor notabilis | reverse complement strand
CCTGCTCTTTGAGTGTTGGAGCTGACCTCCTGAGAAGGCAAAGTGCTGACCACAGACCTTCTCTTCTTCCTCCTCCTCCACTTGCTCTCCAGCAGTAATGCACATGTGCTTTGTCCATAAATATATTATTTTGTGTTCCTGCCAGCCCAGACTAATAGGGCTAATGTTTCCTGAGGAGCAGCCCAAAGCTACATTAGCCGCAGATGTTTGATTGATTTAAAACAAAGAGCCTGACCGCCAAACTGCTCCATATGGTTTCTCTTCCTGTCACTTTGCCTGCAGGGTTATCTCTGAAATGCAATTAAGGTGCTTAAAAGTACATTTTCAGGAAGATGCAGAATTGATGAGGGTGGGTTTACCGATGGGTGCCTCCAAATTGTTCGAGCAAGAGTGAGGAAAGTCATGCCCTACCCTTTGCAGCCACACACGTGGTTTTTCCACTTACATGAGGATCTTAAAGAGAAGGGCAGGCCAAAAAATGCCCCCATTGTGAAGACTTTGCCGTAGATGTACTCTGCCAGTACTCATGTCTCCTGATATTCTGCTCATTTATTATTGAAGTCAAACATTTCTCTAATTAGATATTTACTTGGGAACTTGAGTGCTGCAGAGATTTCATTCAACCCCACCTCTCCCCTGCTTCCGCTGCCTGGGCACCAGAGACAAAACCCCTCTCTTGAGGTGTTGAAGACCTGGCGGTGTTGCTGTGGATGGGCTGGGCTTTGCCTGTTGTTTGGCATAAGGAGGGTGCTGGTCCTGCCTGAGCACCGTGTGTCCAACGCCTTACCCATGGACACCCAAAGAGCTGCTGCAGACCCAGCACACTGGCTGATGAAACCATCCCCATGTCCCCTGTAGGGCTGAGACCCCTACTCCATCCAGCTCCTGCCAGGACCACAGCCTTGTATGCCCTATGGATGCTGAGGCCAACAAAGGAAAGTTATGGCCTCTTTGGGTTTAATGCACAGAGTAGATGTTTGTAGATGAAAAGTATGCTTCTATATGCCAGCCCTCCATCTGCTCCTTAGTTCAGCTGACACAGGCAAGCAACGGCCCCTTACACCTCATTCTTGAAGAATGTAAATGCTTTGAAGTCTGCAAACAGAATTTTTTAAATTCTGTTCCATGAAAATTCCCCCAAAAGGTGCCCAACATCCAGCATCTTAATCCGTGTCTTGGTGCATAAGGAAAGTCAGTGGGATGAGCCACCTGCAGTGGCCTAAGGGACTGCCAGGTCCCCTCTCTGGACTGCTGACAAAATAGTGTCCATGGATTTGAGCAGGGAACCCCTAGCCATAGTGCAGAATTAATTTCACATTATGGAAAACAGGTCTGAAGATTCATAGCTGTATATTTACATGCTGTAAATATACAGCAGTGTGGGATAATTATCTGGTGCTCAACTGTCTTCAAACTAGACCTCTGTTAACCTTGTCCTTGCCTCTTTTGGAATTAAAATCCTATGTTAATTCATCATAGAAATTCTTGGTAACTTCAAGTATAATTGCCAAGTAATTTTCAAGCACATGTAATTACCATGCCCAATTAATCTCATCATGAGTCTTAAAGCCAGGTTGTTTAATGGGCCTTAGATCTAAATAAACTCTTGTATATATATGTATATATATGCATCTGTGTGAGCCTGTTTGTATCGCAGAGAAGGAGGGTGGCCCTCAGAAACACATCTTTCTCTGTAGCCTGCTTTATTCTCCAGCCAGGCATTAGTTGAAATATTACCCTGGCTGCTACGTAGTCCTTAAATTCACGTGTGTGATCACCACTCTCCAGATCTCCATAACCATTTAAAGTGAAGTTTTTCACAGAAAACAGTTTGTACAAACACCACCATATTGTACCATTTTGATTTTCTTTCAAGGGCTTCCAGAGCAAATGTTCTTCAGCTCCAAACAAGAGGAGAAGCTTACTTTCTTTTTCTGCCCATGCTGCAAAACCAACCTGAGATCTGAAACCTCAGCTATTTTCTTCTCTTGGCTTTCATACCCCCTCAGGGAAGAGAAACATGGATTAGAAGAGCCTACCCAGTTTTTGCTACCCCAGAAGATCAAGCAAATGAACTTAGCTGCTTTCTGATTCATCCCTTCGCCAACTGATCATCAGCAATAAAACAGCAGAAAGGCTCATCCCCTATTGTGTTTTGAGGTTAAACAAGGTATGTTGGTTCCCAGTACTTGAAGCCCTGGTCCCTGCACCTTCATGGCAAGTACTGTGTGTTTGCTGTGCAGGAAGTTCGTTGGTGGGAGTTTCCACCCTTCTGTGGACTCAGACCCACACCCCGCACAGCCTACCCCATCAAGGGTGGTAAACCGAATGCGTCCACCTGCATCCGTTGTTCTCATGGGGCAAGGTCATTGCCAGGGCCACTGCTAATAATGACATGGCCATTATAAACTGCTTGAGAATGATATTCAACATGTAGCTCACAAATTAAGAGACATTTTGCTGAAAAAAGGTCTTTATTTGGTCACTGTTATGTTATAACACAGAGATTAAGCACCTAAGTAAGGTCTGTGGTGCATGGGGAAGGCATTAGAATAACACGATGGGTAACTGGGTAGCTGCAACACAGATTTCCCGCCAGCAATTTGCCACAGCTATAATATGAAGATTTCTCCTTTATACTGAAGACCCTCATCAGGACCCAAACACACGACTCAGAAACCTGAAAACAAGAGAAGTGCTGTGGGCCGGTGGTCCTCAGAACTGAGCAAGTCCTTCAGGCTCTGAATGCATCGTACAGAAATTACTCCAAAACAACTTGCTAAAATGGACAGGGAGCGAGATGCACTGTATGAAATCTGAGAAAAATGTCTAAAGGCTTCTAGAAAGAGAAAGATGATATATTTTTCTCCTGCATTGTGCAGCTTCACATTTCCATACAAGGTTGAATCTGCAATTTCCTGCTGTTCCTCCTTTCTTATGAGAAATACTCTTTAAAGGGAAGTGCCAGGAACATTGCCAGCCAGGCAAACGTAGTACGAGGCATCATTTGTAATGCACCTCCCCAACCCCTGCAGACAGCTTTGTCCCTGGCCTTCTCGTCCTTGCACGTTGAGCTTGAGTAATATCTGTCCTTGGATTTCACTGCCCTCGATACCTGCTGTGCCTGACGCCAGGATCCCTGTCTCTGGGACAGCCCTGCTGCCTGCTATGCGCAGGGACAAAGCCTGGTTCTCCCTTGCATCTCTATCTCCAGCAAAGCATTGTAGAAAACTCTGCCTGAGCATCTCCTTCCCACCCAGAGGAATGAGCGCTGCCCTGAGACCAGCCTGCTGTGAGCAGCAGGAGATGTGGACATGGTGGGAGGCTTGTTAATAGGAAATAGCCATGGCACTGAGCCATTGCCTGCTTTGGACCCTTCTCTGATTCCTCTCAAAGCTACAGCAAATTCAACTGGTTCTCAGAGCTACACTTTATCTCCCCTCTGGGAGGTTTCTGGGTCAGCTGTATTAAAATGCATTTATTCTTAAGAGGGTCAGTAATCTGACACAACAGTGATGTACGAGTGAATGGGGATAATATATAAATTTCTAACAATGCAGAAAGAAGAATCCCAGAGTTTTGCTGTCTGTAACAATGGAGCATGGGATCTGTCACTTCGTGTCACAACAGACAAATTAAAAAAATGCAAGCTGACAGGAGGAAAAGAAACAAAGGACTTCTATCCAATTACTTCAAGAAGAATATTAAATTATGGAGGTACTTGCTTTTCTGTTAGCAAATAGGTATTTAAATGGACCTAAAGTCCTTCATATTCTGAAAGTTGGGTTTATCTGCATAGGAGAAATGGATGCTGTGGACAGTCGCTCCTGAAAGGGAAACAGGACAGACAGCACCATTGCTGGAGGCTGACATGTGCATTGCATAGCTGGGAAGTGTGTTCTATGGCTGTTGAGATGAGGAGGGAGGCAGCGAGAACACCTGGGCATCTCATTTTGGAGGCCTCCATGACCACTGCTGAAGCAATGACTTCAGGGTACCACAAGAACCCCTGAGACAGAGATGCCTTTGCAAGCAGTAGCTCAACCTCTCTTCTGTAGCATGCAGCTGGTTGACTTCAGTGACCAGTACCATGAAGAAAAGGTTGGCCCTATTGCCCTTGCTCTGTGCCTTGGCCTCTCTGGTAGGAGGCTTCAGGCACTCCTGCCAAGTGCTGAGTAGGGTTGTGTGCAGGGTGTCTTGAAGGTGGCATGTTGTTGATGCAAGAACCAAGCACTTTGTGCTACCTCCACCATCAGAAAACAAGGAGCAGTGCACACAGATGCAGGGATGCTTGTTTAAAGCAGGCAGCAAGCAAACAGATCTGGCAGCATGAAAACCTAAACCTCACACTCCTGGAGACAGATCAGCCACAGAGAATATTTCCTGCAAACACCTTACCTGGGGGGTGAGATGTTTACAAAGAGTACACCAAGGGACAGAAGAACCCCAAATTTAATCTATCAGAAAATCCAGCCTGAACCTAGGAAAAGGTGAGTGTTGTGGACCCGCAACTTCCTGTTGATCACAAGATCAAAGTGATCTGTTTGACCAGTTCTGTGAGAGGTGGACTATGCAGAGGTTTCTCTCATACAAAATGTGGTCAGGAGAGACAAATCCTGGCAATCTGTTGTGTGTGACGTGCTGCACTCAGGCGAGTCATCGGAGCAGGCTGCAGCAGGACTGAAATGCATCATGGTGGAACGGGAATGTGAGTCAAAGACACTTTCTCCTGGGTATACACTAGGAAGAGAAAGGTGAAAGTGTCAGGAAAATTCAAGACGCTCATGAGAGACAGAAAACAGACACTGACAGATGGCTGTGAGCAGTGACAAGTGACGACCACGCGCTTTCCCAGGGTGCAGGTAGCTGCCCACTGCCACAGCCCAGGACCTGCCTGTGTAACCTATGAAGGCATCTGGCAGGAGGTGGCCACAGCCTGATTTGCATGAACTAGCCTTGAGAGCCCCAGGGTGAAGATCAGTACCCAGGCCCCAGGGGGTCTGTGCCAGGACAGAAGTGCAATGCTGGTACACAGTATTGAGAGGCATGTGGCCAGAGGAGCAAGACAGCACTGCCACAGCTTCTTAGCATGGGCAGGAGTTGCCTACATCACATGTCTACACAGGAGCAGCCTTGGACAAACTTTAGTCTTATTTATATAGTTTTCTGCCATGTTATCTCTGTCTGTGCAAGGCCAGGAGTGTCCCTATCGAAGGAGAGGCTGCAGAGAGCCACTTTGGATCAAGGATCCTTATACCTTTGAAGATCAAGGCAGAGAGGAGGGAAAAAAGAGAGAAGGCCAAATTCCTTTGTTGCATACTCTGCTGTAAGTCCAGAGTAATTAAATTAAATGTAATGAGCCTCCACACTTCCTTCCCTGCTCCCACTTGGGAGCAGTCATTTGCTGCTGGCCAATTCCTGCAGCAGATGATGCCCTTACCTACTGAGTTGGCAAAAGTCTCCTGGCCAGGACACTGTAGAGAGGAGCAAAAGCTGCTGTCCTGTGCTCCTCCTCTTCTTCCTTGCCCAGGGAGAGAAGAAACTGCCCCTCTACTAAGGCATTTAGAAAGCAAACCACAGTTTCAAGTACACTCAGGCTTTATATGCCTCTCACCAGTGCTGCGAGCCCCTGTTCCCACAGTGATACCACTCTGATACCACTCTGCACTGTTTTCCC
Source organism: Nestor notabilis (assembly GCF_000696875.1). Taxonomy (NCBI): domain Eukaryota; kingdom Metazoa; phylum Chordata; class Aves; order Psittaciformes; family Psittacidae; genus Nestor; species Nestor notabilis. The sequence goes on along the minus strand of NW_009939633.1, from coordinate 53,419 downwards.
CTCCACCCACCTTAAGGAGGTGCTTAGCTGAAGA
>NW_009939633.1:41013-53354 GCF_000696875.1 Nestor notabilis | reverse complement strand
AGCAGTAAGCCAGGGGGTCTCCTGCAGGCTGGTGGTGGCCAGCAGCATTCAGCTATCCTGCGCGACGAGCCAGGGAAGGAGACTGTCTGGTTTGGCTGAGAGGAGGTGGTGAAATGAAGACGTGCAGGACCAGGGAGCAGCCTGACCTCCCTGAGGACAGGAGTAAATGGGCAGTGCTTCAGGCAACCCGCAGTTTTCTAGTCCCCAGGATAAGCCTCTCCTGCTGGTCCGGGCATAGCTCACTGCAGCCCATTCAGTGAGATGCCAAGCACGAGGAAAGCATCCTGCCAGCCCAGCAGGTCTGCTCCCGGCATGGACAGAGAAGACCATGAGCAGCTGATACCAGTATTTTAACCCTCCTGCTCCTTGTCCTGTAGGTCTGATCCCCAGGGGGTTGGTCCCTGCAATCCCTCATTACCTCATGGATTCTTGGAGCTGCTCTCCTCAACCAGGAAGCCTGTTTTAGAGAGCTGTGGAGCTATATATATAACTGCACATTCCTATATATTAATTTGAGGGCCTGGAGAAGGTGACAGCAAAGGCCCTATGGGGGTGATGAATAGCTGTATTTAAGCCTACTGTTTCACCAGAGGAAGTTTTGGGACCTTGGTTTAAGAGCAAAGGTGCCTTCAGCACTTGGGCCTCCTCTCTGCTTTCCTTCCCTGTGCAGGGAAATGTTTTCAGGCACGTAAATCAATTCTTTTGTGCTCAATCCCACTGCACATTTAAAGCACCAGGGTTGGGATGCACCCACACTCTGCACAAAGCAAAAGGGGGAGATTCGATTCCCCCCTGAGAGCGGTGTTTGGGGAAGAAAATCCTACAGAAAAAACAGCCCACGCTCTGCTTTCTTCTGGTGGTGCGGGCTGATTTGTGCTGTCTGTAATTGTAATCAAAGTTAATTTAATCCTGGTGTGGAGGTTGCTGAGCAACTGAAGACATTTATCCAGAGAAGACAGGGACTATAATCACATCACCTCAAGTAAAGTTGGGAGGGCAACCACATAACCCTGGTAATGCTTGGGGCAGAGGGATGCAGGTCACAGAAGAGCACAGGTATTCATGGAACGGAAGCCATGGGGAAAGCATTAGGGTTGTGCCAAAACTGTGCTTTCTACTGTAATGCAGAAAGATTGGCTCAGATTCAGAATTGGGCCCTGTATGGGCACCATACGTGGAAGCACAGCTTCCCAGAGCATGAGCACTGAGTGCCTGCCTGGCCACATGGCTGTGAGCAAAAAGGGGGTGCAATGCCAGGAAGATGGTCAGTCCAGTCAGTTCGCATTACAGGCAGCCCCTCAGTGCCTCCTTTCCTCTGAAATCCCAGTGTTTCCTCACTGTCCAAGGAACTATGAGCCCTCCTGCTCAAAACTGGGATGTGCTGGGCTGTGCCATCACCACTAGCACCAAGGCTCAGGGCTGAGCATCCTCAGCATCAGTCTTCCCTCTGCCAAGGCTGGAGAAAGATGGGAAGCCCCAGCACTGCCCGTGAAGCTGCTCTGCTCTCACTAAGAGCCAGACTTGCTGGGCGCCTGCTGTGCCATCATCAGGGCCATTTGCTGGTGATGAGGAGATCTCAGAGGCTGGCTCGGTGGGCACCTGCTGCTGCAGGGGGGCTGCTGCTGGAGGCAGCGGGGATGGCCTGATTAAGTGCTTCAGCAGGGGAAGAGGGGCCCTGCTATCAGCGCCTCTGCAATCAAGGAGGAATTTTCCTAAGCTTTTTCTGTTGGTTTTTTTTTTCTTTTTAATTATTATTTTCTTCAAAACCAAAGAGCTTTCATGGAATTTAAAGGCCTATGGGCACACCAAGGGGGGCAGCAGCCTGCCAGGGAAAGGGACCGAAGCGCGGTGGCATCCCAAGCAAGGTGAGCGGCTCCTACCCCAGGTGCTTCCTCCTGTCAGGCCTCTTCCAGCACAGCATCTTTTGGGGAGAAGTAGATACCACAGAGCAGGCAGAGTCCAGCTCTTGCTGCATTAGCCAGGCTGTCTATGAAATAGCAGTTGCAGGGAAAAAGGGAATTATTTTGGCTTTTTAAATGGCATGTCAGGTTCCTAGCTGAGAGGGAAAGGTTGATGACTTAGGAGGAGATTGTGGCTTTTCAAAGCAGAGCTGTGCTTCAGTATGTCCAAGTGACCAAGAAGTTGGACAGATGGCAGGAAAAACATCAGATCTGCTTCACACCAGAGCTCAAGAACCAGCTTCACACCAGAGCTCAACCCATCAGAGGCAGGAGAATCAAGGCACATGAAGCCAGGTGAAGTGTCGAGCAGATTTCCCAAATGCAGGCTTTTCAAAAGCAAAAAAAAACATAAGATTTTTTTTTCCTTGTGCTAAAAATTTTACTATGTATAATTTTGCTTTTCTTCCTTTTTGTGTTGTGCCCCAAATGGCCAAAGCTGAGTCATGCTTCCATCACAGAATGGCCATCTCTCCCTCCTTCATCCTGCACTTTCTGTGGCGCAAAGGCAGTAAATTCAAGACACACGGGCTATTTACCTGCCCACCGCCTGCACCAGCACCCTCCAAAACATGCCCATCCCACCTGCTTTGCTTCAGCTACTTGGTGGTGACATCAAAATCGGGAGTCCACCTCCCCTGGGGAGCATCAGTGATGCTGCAGGGATCCCCGCTCCTGTGCCAAGCTGGCCACGCTGTGCTGGGCTGGGGGATGTGGAGCTCCTCTGCAGAAAACTGCAGATGGGAGGGGAGGGAAGGGAATGGTAGTGCTGAGATGTGGTTTTCAAAAAAAAAAAGGGGGGGGGAGAGAAATAAAAATAAAATAAAATATAAAATAAAATAAAATAAAACATTTACCGAGAAATTTTCATTTGGTAAAAAGGGAGGATGCCATTTTTAATCAAGACACAGTTTTGATTACTGCATTTGATCCCATAATTCTTGGGTTGCCTGGGCTTTAGTTTGACACCCTGGATTTGGTCAGTCCCAGCACCGATGGTTCCAAACACAAGCTGTTTTGGAGCATTTGGTTCCTTAAAGGAAATGGAGGAATGAAGAAATACATACTACTTCATGAAACCCAACCATGGAAGCAAAAATGCCATCAATGCACAACTCTGCACAGCACTGCTGCCTTTCTGTCAGCAGGCAAGTCTTTCTGAAGCCTCACCATCTTTGCGCAGTTGCTGGTGGCCCAGCAAGCAGTGCTGAATGCTGGTCGAAGGAGCTAATCCGTTCCTGAGGGGGTTGAAGACCTGCATGGCCCCTGTGTATACCTCGTGGGTGAGATTTTCCCAAGGGGGCTGAGAATACAAGCCCTACAAAAATTTCACCCTAGCAGCAGGCTGGGTATCCAACTGTGCAGCTCATCCTAGACCTCTTCAGCGCTGTGCTGCTTACCAGGGAAGGATGTGAACCAGTCACAGCATTTCCCTTCTTGCAAGAAGATTCAGAGCCTCAAGTTTACATTTACTCAAGTGTCACAGGCTTTCTTTTTTTCCCCCTTTTTTATTTTTACTCTAAAGGAAATATTAATTTCATGCTTGGCTTGGTTCTCAAGCAGGAGCCTTCTCCCTCCTGCATCATGATGTGGGTTTTTCATTCTGTGTCGGGAACTGCTGAGCGATTTCCTGCCTTTCCCTCTCCCTGGGACTGAGGGGATGGGCTGCAGGCAGTGGGTTTTCATGGCCATCACAGGGCTGTTTAGCACCCGTGTGGAGGCAGCAGCCCACCTCGACCTTCAAACCTGACCTCATGTGCTGACTGGAGACACCCCCATGCTGGAGCCCCACTGCTATGTGCAGCATTTTGGAGCAAGGCAGCGAGTCTCAACTTTACTTTAAACCATGTTTCCTGTGAATAGAATCCAAACTATTATTTGATCATGCTAAAATCTGTTTGCATTTTTTACTTTTTTTTTTTTTGTCCTGAACACTTGCCCCAAAATCTACAAACATCTAATGTGCTTACAGAGTCTCAGATGGTCCTTTTGAAAACATAAGTCTATGTTATATGTATACCCAGAAAAATATCTGATTTAGATTTTTCTTGTTTTTTCTGAATGGCTTTTGTTCCTAACACCTTTATAGCCCTCTGGTTTTCTGAGATTTCTTTATTTCAATAAGTAAGTACAGAGAAAGCAAATGCAGAAGCAGCAGTTTCAGAAGCTGTCTGGCCTACTGGAGATTTATGCTGACATACGTACGTGCTGCGCCTATGGCTGAATTAGTAGCTCCACTGAAGCATTTGTATTTTCTGCCTTTTTTCACTCTGACTTTAGAAATGGAAACAGAGACACACCTGCAAGTAGGGAGTATGGACGGTATGTGCATGGATTTCACCTGCAATTGTTACTTATTCTCTAAAATAGGGTATTGTTGAGGCTACCAGTCCAGAAATGTCATCCAGCTCCCCTGTGCCTCCTACATAGATGAGGATTTGTCTGTTTATGGAACTGGTCTTCAGACCAGTTTTATGCCAAGATAATTTTATTGTCTTCAGTAAAGTTTATCTCCATTCATACCAATGCAACTAAGAACAGAATCTAGCCCAGATTAAGGAACTTCCTAGTTCTTCTAAGCAAATATATCTGCTCACTTGTTATTTTAAGAATAACTAAACCAGAAATATTTTCTCCCAATAACAAAATAAAATCATCTTCACCTCCGTAATTCAGCATCTTTCAGAGCCAGAAATCCAGCTTCCCACACAGCTATGTGAAACCACTTGGAGATGTCAAGCAGTCTATTCATTGCTCAGATTGTGTTTTGATGCTGCTCAGTGTTCCTGGGTAAGATAATACACTCTATCATTTATAGCTCTGAACCACAGTAAAAGACCAGTGCCTTAAAGGGGAAAGAAGGAGGGAAAGAAGAGATGTAGGCTGTTAAGTGAAGGTGGGGAGCAAAACAGATGAAATTGATAAAGTGGAAAGCTGTATTACTCACTCCAAGGCTCCATTTAGTCCCTCTGCCCTGGTAGTTTCACCAAAGTGAAACTCTTGCTGGAATCAATACTGCTATCATTTCACAAAATTACAGTGGTTTGAACAGAAAACTAGTCATAAATCAACTTCATGCATGGACAGCTGGAGGAAATATTTCTTGCTTAAAAGATTTAGGCGCTTTAAAACTAGTACAGAAGAATTCGGCTCTCCAAGAATCCATGTTTGCTGCATTTCTTGGGTGATGTTGCATATTCAAATATGTTAAGAGTCAAAATAGCAATGTGGAAAAAAAAAGCAGTACCTCCATTTTAATCAGAGGAGGAACGAGTGTGTTTGATTTCTGTCCTTGTTGCCTGGATCCCAGGCATTTTGAGGGATTTTTTCAGCCCACCACTTTCATCTTAGGGACTTCGTAGACACATGGATGGAGCCTTTCAAGTCATTGCCACTGGAAATCCCAGCCCTCAGCTTCCAGGTAAAAGGTCTGGGCTTGGAGACCGACCTAATCTTCAGTGTTTCAGGAACACATCCTTGAAGATCCTTCAAAGAAAAGCATGAAAAGCATGTCTGCTGCCCATCTCAGGAAGGTCTCACCGTGCTCATCCATGTTCTCTTGAATAGCTCTGAAATTCAACATTTGCTTGTAGTCCTTGTGTAGTTTTTCCTACAAATTTATATCAGGTAGCAAGAAATTATTTCTGCAGATGCGGGAAGCTTCACAGGGATAACACACAACAGAAAAGAAGTAGGGAAGGATAGTGCCCTCACATCTGCTTCCTCAGTCTGGAAGGAATAAACATCAGCCACAGCAACAATAGGCCAGAGTTGGTCAGATGATATATTAAGCCTGAGGGACTCTTAGAGGTGTCTGTTGCTGTCGGGTCCTCTTCCTTCTTTCCCCATAGAGGGGTGGCACTGGGGCTGAGGCTGCAGGGCAGGGACGAGGCAGCCCTGCTTGTGAAACCATCCTGAAACAACAGCTCAGGTTTCTATCTGATATATCTATATCTAATAGATACAGACTCTATCACAGCTCGTCCTGAAGCAACAGACGTTTGGATGTGGTCATCTTTGCTCAGCTCTGGCTGTGGTGACAAGGCCAGTTCATTGCCTCCTGACTCCCTGCTCCCAAACTGAGGAAGTGGAGATTTAGTATTTGCTAATTTGTTATTGTATCTGCAGTAACTTTGAGCTTGTTTTTCCTCTAAGGTGCTTGTGAAACACATATTTGTGCAGTATCTAAGCACCATGTACCTATAATTATTTATAATAGTTTCCCCTATCTTGTGCATTTAGTGCACTGGAATTTTCTTTTAATTTTGACAGATATTTCTGGAAATTACTTAGTTAAATTTGAATTCATTAAAGAGAGCAATCATAATTATTTGATAAATAGCATCATTAAATCCATTACACAATAAAATATTGCAAATAAGAGCACAAGTAAATATTTGCAAGAGCATTCCCACTGTATTTCCTCTCCTGGCATTTTCAAAGGCTCTTTTATTGTCTCACAACAGAATTGCCAAGTAGCTGCAAATGTTCATGCATCATCTGCAAACAAGACAGAAAGAAAGCTGCTCTTTAACAACATTTAATTCATCCAATCAGAGAAGGGAGTGAATAACATTTGATGCATACGGCCAGTTAGATGGCATGTGCTCTGACAACTAACACCAGCCACTTTGCTAACAAGGCACAAATAATCCCTAATCAAAACTAATTCCAGTGACTGAGGTTAACTGACATGTTTACTCAAACCGTGACCTGTTCCTTATTCCACTGACATGAATTAAAGGTGTTGTGTTACTCATTGTGAAGGACTTGGTTGGCTCTGTTTCCAGATGGGCAGGCTGGGAAGTGTCCCAGGAGAGGAAGGGTGGCTCTGGGCAAAGAGGGTAAGGATCCCTGCCCAAGAGGCATGGGTTCATGTGGAGAGGGCCTCATGGGACCACTGCTGTGGTTGGTCCTCACCTCCGAATTTCTCTTCCACCCCCAGCTCCCTGTTGTCCCCTCTGGAAAGGAGGCAAAGAAGAGGAAAAGTGCCTACGAAGAGGGTCCAAGGGTGGCAGTGGCCCCACAGGATCAGCATCTAGCCCCACATCCAGCAATTTATGTGTGGTGCCCCTTGCCTCATGGTGTCTGTTGCTGCTATGCCAGGCACGGGCACACACCAGGAGAGATGTCTGGCTGCCTGCAAACAGGGGTGTGAAGTCAAAGACAGGTTTTACAGCTTATTTCAGCCAGTCACACTTTGGGACTGAGGCATTAGTAACAGGAAGCAGCCAGGACGCTTCCCTAATGCTTAATAAGTCAAGCTCCACTGCACTGGAACTGAGTCAAGGAGGCAGGAGCTATTTAATTAGACCAAAGCAACTGACAGCCACTCTGCTGTAAGTCTTCCCTCGCTGCCTTTGAGGTCTCTGGTCCTCTGTGTCTTAATATTAAATGATATCTCAGTGATGGGACATCACGGGACAAACATGCCTCTGCATGTTGCTCTCATGAACCAGGACAAAAGGGTTTGTAAGGGGTCAGCTCACAGGCCAGGATAACAACGTGGGGCTTCTTTGCTCCCAATAATCAAGTTTTCTGGGGAGCTACAAAACAATGCTTTAACCAGAGTCAATTCCAGGCTTTACATGCTTGCAAAACCTTTCTGCTGACCTGAACCCATCCTTTCCATAGGCTGCTCCAGCAACACTAGTGCTGGCACAAATGCTGAAGGATAAAAATATTTGGATGATAATATATGGCAGTCTGGAATAGCATTGGTACCTGACCTGGTAGTAATGTGGGATTTCTTTTCCTGGTCTGTGTTTAGAGGAAACACAGGATAAGGAGGAAACACTAGTGCTGGCACAAATGCTGAAGGATAAAAATATTTGGATGATAATATATGGCAGTCTGGAATAGCATTGGTACCTGACCTGATAGTAATGTGGGATTTCTTTTCCTGGTCTGTGTTTAGAGGAAACACAGGATAAGGAGTAAAAGTACTCTGATGAAACTTGATGAATATTGATGTAAGGACTATTCTCCCCTATATTAAAACAACTCCTCCTCAGCATCATTTCTACCCACACACTCCTTTCCATGCCATGGAAGGACCAAGCCACGTGAGCAGCACAGGGGTGCGTGCCCAGTTTCCTTCCAGATCCTTTCTCTTCTGTAAGGCTTTGTTGGTCCATCGCTCCCCGTGGTTGACACCAGTGTAGATACCCCCTTGGGCTGGCTGCTGTGTGCGTCACCTCCCATCTGCCTCCTGGCAAGCCCTGAGCAGCTGAGCTGGGTAAGGCATCATCTTTAGCAGTCTTTTTGGGACCACAGGCTTTGCGTTGGCTGTTTTAATGAATCAACTGCTTACTATGGCCTGCTGACAGCCTCCCATCTCTAGGTCGGCTTTACTGAAGTTCTTATTTCAAGCTCAGGCTGACTCCACAGGATGTGTAAGTGCATTTCAAGGTCTGGCCTCTCTACTGCCTTCCTTTTTATTCCTGTCTTACCGCAACAGCACCCAGATTGTTCCCAGGACACCAGGTTTCACAGCAGTCCAGCCTTGGAACAGCACCACCTTCCCCTCCCACAGATGATTCAAACCACTGGCCTGGCAGTGATGCCATCACACTGCTTGGGGGATGGCATACCGTGAGCCTGCAAACATGGCATGGCTCTGGTCCCTGTCCAGCTCCTCCCACCACGTGGCATCTCCACCAAGGCAATCAACCTACAACACCCTTTGTTTGGCTCCTTCCTCAGACCAGGGCTCCTCAGCACACACTTCATTTCTGTTTTGCTCCCAGAGTAATTCCCTGAATTTTAGGAGCTCATGAGAGCTTCCATCAACTGAGGACAGGAGATCTCATCAGCCACTGCCACTGCCACTCATCTACCCCTCAGCTCTTTCCTACAGAACCGTTCCAGCCCACAGAGCTTTCCAAGGGCTTGCTCCACATGCCCTTCTGCCCTCAAAGCCCCCCTCTCCCAGCCTTGTCCTCTTCCCTGTCCCTATCCCTTGGTGCTCTTCCCCATACCTCTGAGTCACACTTAGTCCCGCCTTAGTGCTGACCCATCCAGTGTATCAGGAATTATCTCTGCAAGTCACTGAGTCACTGTTTAAATGTGATATTAAATTTTCCTTTCAACCTTTAGCCTATGCATTCCGCACCCCATAAAGCATTCAGTAGATACAATGCATTCAGGCTGCTATATATATGTATATGAAGGAGGTGTATGACATTGCAGTGCATAAACCATCACCCCTTGCCATCTCTCACGGCATTTTTTCTTGCTTGTTCACCATTGGCCTTATATAAAATGACTTGTAATCAGTGTGTGGGTTAAATTATAACCTTTCAAGGCAACCTTCCTTAGGAGGATGCAGAAAGGTCAAGTCCTCTGCTTTGGCATGGTCCCTTTCTGAGTTCCTGAGGTAATATGTGCTTAACATCACTGTACCCAACCATGCAGGGGACATCACACTAGTACCTGCTGGAGGCACACAGGGAGTTAGGAAAACTGACCTTGGCTATGTCTGGATAAATGTATCCTGCCTGAGACTGGCCAGTGCAGGTTAGCACAGTCCCTAGGATGTAAGATACAACATTGCATGAAGGCTGGGAGACAGGGTAGAGGCAGGCAGGGGAAGGGCTGTCAAGATCTGGCTCAACATACAGGACCCCTCCAACACTATCGCAAAAGGTGGTAGGGGAGCAGCAATGGGGGCTGCAGGAAATTGCAAAGGGTAAGCCAGGGACTCCTTACGCTGTGATGCCTGCTGCTTCCCAATGATTTTATGGCATTTCCCTGCCATGCTAAAGCCCTTGAGGCACCTGAACAACCCAGGCCTGAGGCTAGCTGTATGGTGCAGAGTTGCTGGAGTGACAACCGTTTGCTCCAGCACTCCATTAAAATATCCCATATAAAGCAGTAGTGAAGGCAGCCTGCTGCTAAAATTGCCACCAAAGCCACTGCATCAAAATCTTCAGGGGGAAGATTATTTTCAACTGTTTTCTGTGGCTCACCCTGTACAGACAGCTCTACAGTGACAAATTGTTTTCCCTGCAAATGTCAATACATAGCCAGGCTTTCAAGTGCAGATAGACATCTTGTCAGGTTGTTTATCCAGAAACAGAGAGAGGCAGGGTTCTGCTAGCTCCAACCCAGCAAGGCACTGCCAGGAGACAACACCACAGTGTTCTGGACGGCCTCAGCCTTCTCGCAGCATCAAAATGTAACAGGGCAATAACCATGGGGGTGGTGGCCAACCCACAGCTCTTGAGGATGGTGTCAGCAGTTCCCGGAGGCACAGCAGGAGATGATCCAAGGAATTTCACAGCAGACAAGCCATTTAGAGATGAATTTGGGATACAACAGCCATAATTTCCAGAACTATTTTCCTTCAGTGGGGAGAAGGGCATCATCCAGATTTTCTCCTGGCTACTCCCACCTCCATCAGCCCTCTGAAGGAATGGCCCAAGTAGCTGTACTTACTCATTTTGCCCTGCATTAGGGCACAAGGCATCCATCCTTTGCACAAAGTACTACACAGTTAAAGCACGGCTCCAGCAGGCATGAATTGTTATTTTTGGTGCTGAGTCTCCCTGGGGGACCTGCAAACCTCCCTCTCTGTGGTGCAGAAAGTGGTAGACAGGCGGGGAAAGCCTAGGCAAGCAGGTGCTTTTCTCTTGTCTGATGATTTGAAATAGTATAGGCAGTGCTGGCGTGTATCTGAAGCGCAATCATTATATTTCCATAACTTTATCCGCAGAGGACATAGAAGTTACAATGCAATCAGTGCTATACAGCTTAAAGTGTAGCTGAGATGTATTATAAAGTCAGCTGCAGCAAAGAACATATGGTACAGCTTGCCACCCCACTATATTATTTCTTCAAAAGACATTTTTCTTACAAAAATGAAGACATTATCAGTCAAATTGTAAGTAACCCATTTCCATTTATAGCATACAGTCTACCCTCTGAGTCACACACACGACTGGCAATTAGCAGCTGTGAGACTTCTAAAAGTTTGGGGTTTTTTTTTTTCCCTTTTCTTTTTATATTTTTGATTCTGAAAAGGTTTCTGCTTGAGTGGTGCCTCTTCCCTCCTCTCTGTTGTGATAGCTAAGCTAAGCCTGCGCCTTGCCTTGCCTGAATGGGCACACATGGTCCAGCTGCTTGTGATGCTCCGTGCCCAGAAGAGCAGCATGTGGGATATCCCTAAATTGGGGCACATGATGGATACCTCGCTACCTAGTGCAACTCAGGAAGTGTTTCTGCTGTGGTTGTGTTGATGTAGCACATAAAGCCCCTCAGACATTTGGGGGAATTTGCCTGAAACCACAGATTATTTACCACTGTTACTGAATCCTTCCCACCATCTGCATCACCTAGAAGAATAAAGTCTCCTTTTCCTCTCAGGAACAAAGTGCTCTTTGCAGTGCTTAGCAAGACTTTGGCACCTCTTGACATGGAATTGCTTTCATTTATAGCGTGTTTGGTGTTTGCTCTTATTCCAATGTGTTTTCATTCAGAAACCACTCTTAAGGATTTCTCTGCAAAGAAAAAAGGTCAAGAGTATTTCCTTGGGGAAGGAGGGCAAATGGAAGGTCAGAAAATGATTTAACCAGATAAATAATGCGCTGAATTGTCAGAAAAGTATTGAAGCAGAGCAGATGGGCTCTGTTTGCAAGCTTATTTGCATCACGAATACTTTGGCATAGCCCAGATTTTACAGAAGCTTTCTCCTTTTATATAATTTATAATATTTTGCTACTTTACAATTGTCTTTGCTTTCCCTTACACACACACACTTTTCAAACAGATCAAATTCAGAACTAGTGAAAGATTATGAAACTACAGTAAAGAAAGATTGCATATTTAAGGGGCTTGAGACAGTACCTGTGACTGTCACGTATGGCCCTAGATTCCTCAGGGGGTATTTAGTAAAAGGATTTTTATCTGAAGCTTGTTTATATCTTGAGCAAAACTAGGGTCTGAAGCTTCAGCCTCACCTCATTTGAAGGGAGGTGTCTATTGTTTCCACTGAAAAAAACCCCACATTATTTCCTGTTTAAGATACTAAAATAAGATTTGGCATAAGGGAAAGTGCTATGGAATCTACAGTATTTCATGGTGGAGATAAAAACCATGAAGAAGCATCTGAAACATTTTGCTGACTCCATCCTTGTCCTCTTCGCAGGTTGAATCAGCAGAATGAGGTTCCTGAATAATACTGGAGTGGCCACGGAGGGATGTCCTGCACTTGAAACTGAGAGGCACACTCTGACCTCACTGAAGACCCCTGTGCTGCAAACACATAAGTGCCATGTTCTTCCACAATGGATAAATTGATAAGTACACAGGAGTCAAGCTGTGGGGACTGGCAGGAGAGCCACAGCCTTTCAGGGTGTTTGTAATGCTTATCAGCCCCTGGAT
>NW_009939633.1:36450-40982 GCF_000696875.1 Nestor notabilis | reverse complement strand
GGAAAAGAAAATCCCACGACTGCATGTTGCATGCTATGCCCGTGCCCGTGCTTTGCACTGCTGCAAGGTGTCTGGGTAGGGGTCAGTGCCATCTTTTCTGCTCAAGAATAATGTCTGCAACACTTTGCTGCAGCCATTCATTTATTTTTTGTTAAGAAAGTACTCAATGGCAAACTTGGCTGCTTTTCAGTGCACAAAATTTGAATGTATAATTAATTCCCTGATTCAATAGGATCCCAAATATAATGAATCTTTCTTTACTGCGGAGAAGGATGTCCAGTCTTTTTCTTAGCAGGCTTTTAACTTCTTTAGAGATAGTTGTAGTTGGAGCTGGGAAATTATTTCTGCACTTGCTTGTGAGAATAACAGTGTGGAGTTTAGGATGATGTCCTCACATGATCTACATTTATTAAGAAAAAAAATAATGGTTGGATGAAAAGCTCCATGTCCATCCTGGGTTTAAGGCCTCAAGTCTCAAATGAGACCATATCACCTTTGTAGAAATGAACCAGCACCCAAATTTGACTCCAAGGGAGGAAGCAAACTGCAGAAGGTACCATAACCTGAGCTATGCACATGTACTGGTAGAGAAAATGGAGCCTAAACCAAGAGTGTCTTGCCTCCCTTTGTGGGCTGATGAGCAGTGTCCTGAGGCTTGGGTGCTAAAGCAGGGATACAAGCTGGGCTGTGCAGACCCACTTACCCATGACAACTTTGTAGTAAGGGCATGAATCAGCTCCTCCTCAGCCTGCAGCACTGAAACCTCTCAGAAGAGGGGAGAATTTACCTGGAACGGATCCAGGGATGGTCTAGGACACTGGGCTGAAGCCTTTCACTCCTGGCACCCTTGTTTCCCGTTCACTTGCTGTCTATCCTGCCTGTTAGCTCTAGTAGCCCAGATGGAAGAGTAACCAGTGTACTTCTGTTTGCAGGTTTCTGGGTGCAAGTCCTTCACATGGCTGTTCTCCACATGGCTGTTCTCCATGAGTTCTTCTCTTGCAGAGGAAAGGAGACAATATAATGAATAAAGCCCTTTTGTGGAAGACAGTCTTAATTGAAATACTCTCTGCTGTTGTCACCACAGGGTTGAGACAGCAGACCTCCATTAACAAAGAGATTAAGTTAGCTTGTATCTGCAGAATGGACGTGAGAGGAGTCATTGGAAGCTGTAAAGAGAGAGAAAAATATATCCCAACTTCCAGCATCATGAGTGGGGAGAAAGTTTTGCACGGCTATTGGCACATTTAAGTTTGTGCATGAAATAAAAGCAGCCCTCACTGCAAACGCTCCTGTCTTGCACTAAGATTTGTACTTGCACATTCTCCTCTGGTCTGGAAATAAATAGATAAATAAAAGCCACACTTGCAAAAAGTTCCTTTTCATATTGGAGAAACAAATCAGTTGTTTGTGTCTACTGACACAAAACTAAAAACACACACAAAAGAAAACCTTTTAATGCCTTCCCCCAAAGTGAAATCTCTACCCCAGCTTGCCCAGCTTGCTAGCCTGTGACTAGTGTATGTTCCTTCAGCTGAATAGACTTGAAGGAATTTACACCCTATGTTCTCACTTGGTTGAAGTGATCACTACAGAGAGGTGGGGTTTATTCAACTTTGCACTGTTTTGTAACTAGGTATGATGCAGCCATGCAAAGACTCCTCCTGGTGCTCTGCTGCTGTCTTACAGAACCAGCCTGTGAGGCCATTTGCAAGCTGAAGCCCAATCTCGGAGGGGTCTGCCTCACTCAAGCAAGAGATGTCTTTCCTTCTCTTCTTCTTTGGTCTCTTTTTAATTCCATTTAGCAGACAGAAGACTTGTTCATTTCCCATCTCTGCCTACTGAATTATTCATCCAAAATATTCCACTGGTATCTTCTTGTCTGCCAGGGAGCTCATCATCCAACAATTCCTCTTCAGCCTTGACTTGTAATCAGCAATTAGTAACCCATTAAAGGTCTCAGCACGCCCATGCCTGTGGGAGGACAGAGTGCAACTCAGGAGTGTGCCCACTCCGACTCCAAAACTCAGGCAGAAGACCCACTGGCTACAAACTGTTGTGCAGGACAACAAGAGAGGGTGCTTGGAATAGGAGTTTGCAGTTGATACAGCAAAGTCATGGAAATTGGCGCATTGGTCTGGAATGATGTCAGGGGTGAGAGGACGAGGCCCCACCTGCTGCCATAGTTTGGCTGGAAAGTGTAATAAACTTCTCCTGTGGGCAGTCATCCTGCTCCAAACAAGGTTGTTCAGCTCCCAGATGTATGGGGCTCTCTCCCCACACATAACAAACCCTCTTTTGCTGGAAAGAGCTGAAAGGGAATGTGAAGAGCTGTCATTGATTCCCTCTGATGTTCTGAAAATGGCAAAAAATGGTAACCAGATGGCAGAGGAAAGTAGGGTAGTAGGGCTGGGCTGTTCGTCCTTTTAGTGGGCTGGATGAGCCAGATTTGGGGAAGCCACTCAGGACTAATGTGCTGTGGGCCCGCAAGCCTTGATCCAGAAAGGGGTGCGTGATTCCTCCTTGTCCGTGAGCTCACCAGCTCCCATGGGAAGAAGATGTTGAGCCATGATCTCTCCCTACTTGCTGTCTGCACCCGTGATTGACTAACCAATATGTAATACGAAGTGGTGCACAACCTCGGTGTGAAAGGTCAACATAAACAGCATCCTTATAAATGTTCCCTTTAGAAAATAGGTACATGGATTTCCTATTCTATCTTCCAATCTGCATCGGGGGCCTAATAGGTCAGGACCAGAGCAATTCATTACCTTTTCCCCCTGTCCTTTGCCTTCCTAACACAGCAGAGATGCTCTCCTGCACTTCTGGGCTCTGCCTTTACTAATGTCTCTGGAAAGATAATCTGTTGAAAAAGAATGTGAGAATTATTAAATCAATAAACACTGCTAACCTTTCAACTGTGCCTGTCCAAGAAGATCTCACCTCTGCAGCAAACATTGGCTTTAACAAATTGAAAGCAAGGTGTTCTTATTACCTATGTCAAATGAGATGGGAAAAAACATGTTCTTTCTCTGTTAGGAGAGTAAACGTGTCCATGGGGGCTCACAGCACGTTCCCCCTATGCCCCAAGTCTGAAAGGTGTTTTGGGGAAACACAACGCTAAACCTTGTATGAAATTATCCCATTTATACCTGTTATGTTGTTACTGGGGGAAACCCAAATATGTTTATATATAGCCAGATCAACATACATGAATAACACCTAAAATTATTTTAATGTCTTTTAGTAGATTTGGTGGTGAGTTCTTGAGCAGGAAACTTAAGCATTTTTTAATCCAAATCCTCTTCTGGAAGTCAATTTGCAGCATGTGCTTGAGCCTAAGCCTGCCAGGAGGAGCAGTGAGCTGCAGGGGCATCTTTCAGCTGCTTCATAGTGAGAGGATGACTAAACATTTTGCTGTTCTCATGAAGGCCAAGGTCTCCGATAAGCACACAGCGCCTCAGCTTGTTGCCATGCAGGAATTGCACGTGCTTATCTCATTATATGGTTTTAGCAAGTTTGTTACTTTGGTTTGCACAAGAAGTATCTGTTCTCAAAGCCAAATCTGCAACGTGGCTCTGCAGCAATGACTACTGAGAAGGATTTTGCTCATTCAGGAAATTTCTCCCTTCTCCAAGCATCAACAGGATTCCTCAGTTGCCTGGAAAACACATGAATGAACTGTTAATAGGTCTTGTCTCTTGTGTTAGAAAAAGGTAGTATAATTTGTACTTGAGTATCATCCCTGTTTATATACCTGCAGGAATTGAAACTGCTTTCCAGGAGCTATTTCCAGATAATATCAGTGTACATTACCCTTACTTAAAAATAGTCAACTAACTGCTCAAAGTGCAGAGTGAAAAATCTTTCTATCTGTAAAAGAGATCTCAGAAATACTGCTTTTAAGCTGTTATAAGATGCTCCTACAGCCTGTCATATTTATGTTTTCTACAGGAGAAGTGTGGCTCTGAACCACCTTTATCTTGCACCGCGAATGGACCAGGCTCCTGTGTTTTGTGTGTCCATGCTCATGCTGTGCCAGTGAGCTTCCCAGAGACTGCAGGAGAGGGATTTTCAGAAGCAGTATTAGCAAAGCTAATCCTTTCGTGGAGAAGTACCCCAAAATCCACTGTAGCTCTAAATGATACAAGTTGTAGCAAGAAGTGTTTGGGGTTGTTTTTTTCTCCCTTCACACGTTATGAGGAACAAGGAAAAAAGTTCCTCTGTGTGGTTATTTTGGAACCATGAGATTAACGTGCACAGTGAACAACAAGGCAACACAAAACATTACTTCCATGGCACAGAGTCCATTCCCAGCATCTGTGGCTACCAGTTGCAGTTCACTACACTGACTCACTTTCCCTGGCTCAGCCCAGCTGTGGAAGCACATTGATATGACTTAGCATTATAACTGCTCAAGACACCTTAATACTGGAAAGATGTACCAAACCCTTAGTCATATCCTGCACACAACACAGCACTGGAGTTCCACAGGCCAGGCCAAAGAAGCAGTGACTTGTTAAACTGGTGAAACA
>NW_009939633.1:377-36419 GCF_000696875.1 Nestor notabilis | reverse complement strand
GGAGTAGCATTCCGGCATGAATGTAGGCATGCCAGGTGTCTTTCAGGCTCGCTGGTGACAAGTTGATGGAGAAAGCTGCACCAAGCCTGTGCTCAGCCTTGGTGGGACTTGTCCAAGCCCCCAGGACAGCCACGCAAAACCACAATTCCTCTTCACTAAATGCAAGTGGTGCAAATGATTGCAGAATGCCATCAACGCCATGCACTTGAGCCTCTTCCAAGCAAGCAGCAATGCCAGTACACTCTGTCCTTCCATCCCCCTCACCCACAGGAGACACCTCATGGTGCTGGCACCCACCTCCCTGGAGCAGAGCCAGCTCAGCCCCTGGGACTGTAGGCAGTGATGTTGGAACCTGGGAAAGCATCCCCTGCCACCCACTCCTGTCCCTGCTGGGATGCTGCCCGAGGGCACACTTTGGGGGTGATGGACATTGGTGTCGGAGCAGTGTCAGTCACAGACATATCAGGGTGGGCTTCTCTGATAAAGCAGGCACCTTTGCCACCATAACAGTTGTCAGTTGGTCCAGCAGTGCAGCATGGGGGTAAGGAGGAGCCACAGGCTGGCACAGCTCACACTGAAACCTTTCCAAACCCACCGCCCAAGTAGTGGCACCTCCAGAGACTTCCCTTCAAACAGGAGATCCACCAGAGCTATGTGCCAAGCTGCAATGAGAAACGGAGGCTGCGAGTTGTATAATATTTACATTTAATACAATCCACTGACATTTGACATTTTTCTGGTAAATTTTACATGGGCCATAAACACTTCTGGAGCACTGAGTAAATTTTAACTCCTATGAAGGTCTTTTCCACTGGTGGTATCTGCAATGAAATATTTCGTTGCCTTTCCCCCCAAAACCTCGACCACCCTCATCCACCCCAGCATCATGACCTGTCATTAGACTCCTTATGCATCCTCAGTGCACCAATGCTGCAGAAGTATCCCCTCTTTTTGTGCTTTTGGTGTGATATTCCCCACTATTGGTTGCTTCCACAGCTGCAAAACACATGGCAAACCCAGCTTTCCTGTGCCCTGGACCTCAGAGAAAGTGGCAGCCTCCCTCAGAGGGTTTTGCAGAAGCCATCCCCTTGGCTCCAGCAGCACTCTGCTTTCTCCTGGTGATTTGTACACAGCTGTCCTGCCGATGTAATGGTGTCACAGAGAGACACTTCTTTAAAAGCAGTAAAACTTCAAAAAGCAGGGAAAGAAAATTAATAGCTGAGCAACCAGCCCACCTCTGTTAATGAAACAGAGAACGGATAGACAAGGGGAACCTGAGTCAAATGCAATGGCTCCAGGCTCCGTCTCCAATTCTTTCCCATCAGACCTTGGAAGGAGGCCAGGAGAGCATCCCAGTATCTGAAACAGTATCGGACCCTGAAGTTGGGATCAATTTGCCCTCTGCAGCCTGTTAACTTCTTGTTAATCCTGCCCACATTGTTTTACATCTTGCCTTCCATCACAGAGAAAGAGGGCTCATGGCAGTGCCGGGGTGACTAATGGCGAGTCCCCCCCAAACCAGGGGAATGTTCAAGTTACAGCCAGGTACAAGGCTTAATGGGCTTTGGCAATGCTGCCAAGACACAATTGCCTTAAATCAGTCTGAGCCCTATGGAGACAGTTCCCTGTGTTTTGAAGTCCATTTGCCCTTATTGCTTGTTCAGCTCCTTAATGCATTAATGATAAGATAGCATGGGGAATAAATATGCAGTACAGCTGCTTCCCCCCGTCCCTCCTCGCCCCTACCCTGAAGAAATGAATCAATACTGCACATACCTATCTGGTCTGACCGCGGAGGAGAGGGATGTAGACAATACAGGATGCAGGGGAGAGCTCTTTTTCCAAAGGTTTCCTCACCAATCCCAGCGGGGGTAGTTGAGGACCATCTTTAAGGACCGTGTGGGCTGGTTTGCATAAGTATCCCCCAACTTTGCCCGTGACTGCAGTACTTCTTCCCTTTCTGCCTGCCTGCGTTATTCTTATCTGTGCCTACCAATGCTTTATAAGTGCCTTTCTCGACTGAAATGTGCTGCATTAACTGTAAAAAAACCCAAACAAACCAGGGAGAGTTTCACAGAAAGACTGGAATGCTTTTTCTTGTGCCAGGCAAGCTCTGGAAATCAGGTGCTGAGTGGTCCTTCATGGCAAATAACCCAGCTCTAAATGGACCCAAGTCTTTTGACCTTCTAGGAGGTGAGGTTGTTGGGTGTCTGAGGTGAGTCCAGACCACAGACATGCTGTTTACTCACCAGCACCATCCCCTGCTGCTGGGTCACCCAGGGGCTGGGGCATCCCCTGGCAGCATGGGGTGGCTGTGGGGAAGGGGCAGAGGATCTGAGCATCCATGAGCCAGCAGCAAAGCCAGAGTATCCAGCACTGCCTCATCACTGAGCAACTCCCGGGAAGTTATTGGGCTTGCCCACAGATGAAAAAGCCCCGGCATTATGCAGTAGCAGCAGATCCCTTTGAACTGACTGAGTCTTGGCAGGGCTTTCTCCCCTCCACCCCCCTGATTAGTGCATTATAACTGCCTGACAAATTGCTGGTGCTCTATTGACACGTTTATGCTGCTGCTTTCTTCTCAGCCAGTCAAGAGGATCCTGACTGCTGGTAACAGGAGCTTTTGGGCGTTGCAAACTCCAACTGATGCAAGGATCACCCTGTAAGAGGGGAAAAAGTAGACATCCACGCAGAGACTCTCATCCTTTTCATGCTGTTGACATCATTTTCATTCTGCCCCATCTCCTCTCCTTCATGTAAAAAATTAGAAGCAGGAAAACCCAGACAGAAAGAGCAAAAGAGGTAAAAATCACTGCCTGGCTGCTCTTCATCATCTAGTGCAGATTAAGGCATTGAACAGTTCCTACCCACCTAATGATTAAAGCAGTGAACAGCCTTTGCCTGCTTCAGTCCGATGGCACATCTTGTTCCTGTCCTTGTCACCACCACAAGGTAGGGGCTGGCCTGACCTGCACAAGCCAGCACAGCCTCAGCAGGATAGCTGGGATTGACCACAGCATGGGCACAGCCCAGTTCGACCCCTAACCCCTTCCCCAGCACCTACCTCCAGCTGGTGGGATGTGTGGGGGGCTTGGGAACCAGCAGTCCTCAGGTAACAATTGTGAAGCTGTCTCTGTGGGGTTTCTTAGCCTGCCAGGGAGAAGGACAACCAGTCTAGCTCTGCTTAGTTGCCATCAAAAAATTGGATGAATAATGGGACAAAGTCTGGACCCGTGTATTTTTTCTCCAGTGCAAAAGGCAGCCTTGATACCCTTGTTCTGTTTTGATTTTGAAAGAATTTTTAACCATTGCCTGTCAAGAAACTTTATGCCCTGGATCAATTTGTGTTCTGAGTATTACGAGGTACCTGAAAGGACTCTGCAGTCTGGTGTCACTGGTAATAAAACTTATTTATTCGCTATGCTAACCTTTACTAAACTACACGCATTAACTCTTAAAAACATTGAGGACTAGCTAACCAGGTGGGTCCTTCAGCAGAGGTCCACGTCTTTGGAAGTGAAGGTCAGGAGTTTTGTTCCTGTTGCTGCATGTGTACAACTGGCTGTCACCCAGGGCTGGCTCCAATGGTGTGTGCCAACAGACCGTTACATCTTCTGCTGCTGCCAGCAGAACTACGTGAAAGACAAGAGATGCTATACAATTAGCAAGTAACACTTCTTGCAGGGTACAAAGCAGAGAAATCAGCTCATCCCAGTGTGGCATCGGCTCCCTTTGAGGTGTGACTCAGCTCAGAGAATCTGCTGTATCAGAGCACAGGGCTTGGCAGGGCTGGGGCTGTTCATGATGTTGAATGCAGAGAACCAAAGGGTCGCATCACAGGCAGATGCTACAGAAGAGGGACAAATAGCCCAGCTTTGTACAATAAAATAAATGAAGCCATATTATTTAGACATAGAAAAGAGACATTGCTTACCCAGTGCACCCACTGTGGATGCAGATTTGTGCCTTTTAGTATATTTTCAAGTGCTTTTCTAGTCTAGTGCTAAATAACCCAAGATTTCGCTGGTCCCCTTAGGAGAGGATTTCACACATCAAGAAATCTGTCCATCAGGAACAATTTCTCATGCCTCCACCTGAATTTTCATTAGTCCAGTTTCACCCATTTCTCCCCATTATATAGCTCCCAGCCTTGCGTGGCCCTGGGGATTCTCCTCATTTCCTGGTGCCCCATTCTTCAAGTCCTTGGAGTTTGCAATTATGTTCCCTCAAGATGTCATTTAGCTGAGTGATGTGTGTTTAGTTACTTTAATCTTTCCCCATAAATCAGCTTGCTCAACCTTCTCTCTTTCTCATTTATGAGTTTTTCCCTCTCTGCCATCTTTCCATTATTGCTGTGGAATCTATAAGTGTATATTTTCAGCCTTGTTGGGGAGGACCATCATTTTCTTGAACAATGAGAAAACATTTACTATTATGATAGGCATTTTCTGAGCTACATGACTCTCCACTACCATACTTCTTTTTATATCTATTATCACAGCTGGGTTTCTTTCTGCAGTACAGATTTTCTATTAATTACCCCCCACCATCGACTTTGCTCCTTAAATTGGACAACAGGTTCTGGAATAGGTACTAAACTGATTTTTGCGCCCTGTGCCAGTCTGAGTATTGGAGAACTAGGAGTAGCAGCAGGAGATCATTCAACATCTGCTTGTCTTGGTTTTCTTGTGCCTCTCTTTGAGGCATCTAATGCCCAGCTTGCCCAGTATCCCATCTCTAATGAGGCTGAAAAATTTGACAGTTCCTGTGATCTTAACTGAACTGATTCTTTCCACAGATAAATCTACACTTGTGTTATTTTATTTTTTACCAAGTGCAGAACTGAGACAGCAAAAAGGTCCACAGGTCACCATTCACCTCAGTTACAGGCAGCTGCTTGAAATAGATGCTTCATCTGGAAGAGTCCACCGAACTTCTAATATATATTCATGCAGGACAAAGCTCACTCCATCACTGTTGCAAGCAAAAGACTTGCAGTACAGAAGACCAAAAGCTACACAAATAGCAATATGCTTCAAGTAAAGAGCAATGAAGGACACTACTCATGTCCTAAATCCCCACACCAGCAAGAAATTTCTTAGCTCAAAATGTCCAAATGAAAGATGGATCTCTATCCTTACAGTATTTCTAACTGTTCTTCATTGTGTTTTGCCCAGATGACTTCAGTTATTTCATAAATCACCGCAGCTCCACTGAAGACAAGCAAGGCACCAAGACATGCCCTTGTTCCAAGATGAGAGATACTGAGTTGTCACTGGTGGTGCAGAGAAAGAGGAAAAGACTTTTTTGACACCCTATTCAAGCTGGTAAATCTAAACGTATGTACTCAAAGCCCTGCAAAAGCATCAGAATGAGCAACCTACTCTTAACCTGGGCAATTGTAACTCCCACTTTTGATGCCTTTATCCATCAAAGCACATAAACACCTTACACGTAAGCACAGTGAAAGAGAATTGGGTTCATAAACATCAATAGATATGGGTCTACCTGTCAAAATGCAGTTGTAAATTTGTTCCTTCACTTGCTACATTGCAATTGACTTTCTGTCCGTGTACCTATTTCTTCTGGTCTGAAATTCTAGACAGAGCATCGTCATCTATGCAGCAACAAAGGTCAGTGTTTAAGCAAAGTGGTTTACATGTTGCATGGACCAAATAGTTTAAAATAAGTATGGTGGAAAATGTAGTTTATAGCATGGAATCCTGGTGCACTGGCAAAAAGGCAGCCCTTTCTTTGGAAACACAGAATCGTGGTTCATATATGCATTTTATCGTAGTTCAGGTTTCAATAAGCCCAAAGGACATAGACTAACAGCCTGTCCCCCTGTTGCAGAAAGTACCCATTTCTTTCCCCAGGAATGCAATCAGTAGAACAATGAAAATAATTCATCTGATTAAAGTACAAATATATCCTGCCCTGACAACTGGATGTTATTGTGTTCAGTTTCAACTTAATTATTTTTGTATTTAATTACAAAATAGTTAATTGCTTCATTTTAATTATGTATCTCTTTTAATTAGATTGAGGCTCAAAAAACCTGATAAAGCTGCTGCTACCCCACAGCCCTTCCATTCTTCATTATATCTCACACCGTATCAGTTGCATTTCTTTGTTTTGCAGTTAGTTTCCTGCGACAAGTCTCTCCCAATTCCCCTGCTCTGTATTTATCTTCACTTCTGCAAAGCCTTGGCATACATGCACTGTGGCAGGAGCCTGCCTGCTAGCCACAGTGAGGCAGTGGGCCCATGCTTGTACAGAACCATGTGCTGGGCACAGGAACTTTACCTCCACTTCTTTCCTCACCATGGGGCCAGACCCATTTTCCAGCCTCGGAGGTTTGCACCGCTGTGGGGATGGCTGTCAGTGAAGCAGCCCAATTTATTAGCCCTTCCCCCTGAAGGGGGGAGCACATCAGAAATTCCCTGGGAGTAAGCGTGTAGAGGAGGTGCAGCTTTGTCTTTGCTAAAGCTGATTTCCAAATGCCTGCATCCAAATGTTCTGTGAGGCATCAGGCCACAAAGGGGAGGTAGGAGGTTAGTTGCCTGTGTCATATATAACAGACTGGCATTTGCATTAGTGACCAGCCCTTCTCCAAGCAGTGTATTATCCTGCTCGGGGTGCCTTGCTCCCAGGATGGACAAGGAGGAGCCGAGCTGAAAGCCACCTCTGCAGGACATTGGTGAGCGGTACGCACAGGGGACAGCAGTACCCACGCTGCTTGCCCCCAGAGCAGTGATAATGGGTGCTTTGCAATCCAGCTGGTTTGTCCTGGCTTTTATAGTAGCTTCAACATCAGCACTGACTTTAACTTTTACGTTAGCCTCTCTTTATAAATGTTGACTTTCCAGTACAGGCAGTGAACACAAAATCTCAGCATGAATGCCAAGGGGGAGAAATATGGATAGTAGAAAGTCCCTTTTTAGCATGCATTTCAGCAGCGCTTCTTTTCTGCTTGTTAGCAAAAAAAAGGCATTCCTTAATTTCTCACGCTACAGAACAAAGTCATAAAAGCTTCTGAAGACACCTTCAAACTGAAACACAGCAGGAAGATGCTCAGCTCTTGCCTCAAAATTTGCTACATGAACTCTAGCAATTCATGTTACTCCTACAAAAATAAACACAAAAAATATTGGACAAGGTTACTAAGGCTCATTTTATAGGATGTCTTAGGTAGTGTCAGGCCATCACCAGTTTTCCAAGATTAGTGTCTAGGATCCAGGCAAAATCCTGCCTATTTGCCATACTTCTAAACAAGCAAACACTTTGGCCTGCTTAGTTCTATTAAAACTAAATACTAACCAAAAAACCCGCCTGATTTGGGAAGGAGTAGCCAGAACAGTAGGTGTAGAATCCCACTGTGTGCCTCCCAGGGGCTACTCATTCTACCAGGAGCTCTGAGATCCAGCAAAGCCATGTCAGCCTGGGATTTTAGAAAACATGGTTTTATAGAATCATAGAATCAACTAGGTTGGAAAAAACCTTTAAGACCAACAAGTCCAAGCTCTACCCTAGGACTGCCAAGTCCACCACTAAACCATGTCACTAAAAGCCTTATCTACACCATCTTCATCAAAAGGTAGTAGATGTTTATAAAAGTATTCCTGGTGAAGAGACCCTACTTTTCTCACAAGTCATTCCCCCTTTCTTCTGAATTTGAGTAATAAAATAGCTTTCAGGTTTTAAATAAAACCCCCAAAGTTCCTCAGGTGTTACTAGTTAAAGCTTTCACAGAGGATTCTGGGCTGGGAAGGAGGAGAAGGCTTCTGGTGTTGAGCCAAGAGATTGATATATTTGTACTAACACCAGCAGTCTTGCAAGATGTTGGGTTTTCTCTCCTCCTCACAGAGGCATCTGCTCCTGACCTGGTGGCATTTTCCATCTAAGTCCTGCTGGAATTTCTTGTCTCCAGAGATAAGGTTACACCTTTTTTGAATAAACATGGCCTTGAGTAAAATGCCTGCCTCTGTTCTGCTAGTTAAACCTGCCTGTAGGAGTGCAAAACAGCTGGCTGTGCTGGTGGTTCTCCTGGGGTGCAGTGAGAAGAACTGGGGCAGTGGTGGTGGCATTGGTGGCAGCAACTCAGCTCCTGGGCTCTAGCAAAAAGTCCCTGAGCTTCCTGTATGCACAAGTGAACAACGGTGAATGCAAAAGCCAGGCTTCAGCTAAAGCTATGTATTTTAACACCAGCTCCCCACCTCCAAACTGGACAAAGCACAGGGCCCAGCTGTCCCACCCCATCACCACTGTTCTGGGTCAGCCCATCCAGGAAAGGAGGAGATAAAGCTCTCAACTCTTGCCAGGTTAGTGTCATAAAATTCAGTATTCAAGCGGCCTTCCCTGTGTCACAGCCTTCCTCGCTTGTGACATAAACCTTATTGTGACAGGCAGCTCGGCACGGGGTCAGGGACCAGCAAGCGGTTTTGGGGATCAGAGGCCAGAATAACCTGTAGATGCTTCTTCCCACACAGCCTGAAACTGCCTGTGCTCAGCAGCACCACATCTGCAGTCCGGCTGGTGGCACCAGCAGCTGTAATCCAAATAACTGATGTGAAATGGAGGGGGAAATGTGATAAGGGGGGAATACGGTGGTGTCATGAGAGAGTTTGAGTGAAACGCTTTTTAGCCACCCTTTCAAAGAGCTTCTATCAAGTGCTTTATTTTTAATGCTTCAATTTGCTTTCCTCTTCTTGATTGTAATACCCTTCTTGAACTTTGCAAATAAAATGTGCTTTCCCTTTTGATTTTTGTCATCATCTCCCTGGCAAGTTATCAGACTTTTAATTCCAAGCCTCCATTTCTCCCCCCAGACTACAAGCAGGGCGAGAAGTTAATAAACTATTTCTCCCAGATTCCCTGCTCTCCAATAAATCAGTTCTGTGCCCGCAGCCCTGTGCAAGGTATATTAGATCAGTTGTACTGTCTCTTCTCTTCAGAAGAGGAATGAGATGTTAACTAAGGTTCAGGACTGGATTATACTAACCTCTTCTCCATTAAAGTTTTCTTCAGTTGAACAAAGGTCAGACCCAGAGTCTGCAAATGCAAAATACTCCTTTTCCTTGAGTGGCTTAAATGACTGGAAGGAGAAAAGATGCCTTTGGGAGAAAATAGGCAGTGCTGGAAACTAATACACAGTCCTTAATGACAACCTACAAGGAAGTCATAAGTGCCTAGATGCTATCTATATAGAAACCACAATCTAAATCAGAACAAAGGATGCTAAATTCTGATCACTAAAGAGAATTGCAATAAACAAGGTGCTCCAGAACAAGACTGTCCAGCAGAGAAACAAAGGCAAACCGGGCAGCTTTTCTCCAGGTCATGGTACTGAGAGGAGGACAGCTTTTCCTCAGGTCTCAGCCACTGTGTCTGCCCTGCCTCTGGGCAGACCAAGCCATCAACAAGGATCCCTGCCCAGGCAGCCCCATCTAAGAAACTTCTGAGCAAGGCTATGAGAAACACTTAACAAGAGGAAAACAGTCACAGGGTATCAGCTGCTGGGAATACCAGGCCAGAGATTTCATTTGGTTATGCTGAAACTCAGATGTGACGCTGCGGATGGTACAGGCACCTGGTACCCGCATCTTTTGAGGTCAGTGAGAAATAGGAAATAATGGAGCTACCACACAACACATCAGCCAGACACCTCCACAGGATGTCAAAGGGAGCAAAGCTGACACCATGCCTACAGATACCTTTCCCAGGGCTGGGGAAACGAAACTTCATTCTTGGGAGCATGAAGACATCTGTGAGGGTAGTTAATTGAACTACCGTCAATGAAAAGGATGTGGGTAATGACAGATAGTGTCAGTTCGGGCTGCTGTTTCAGTTACTGGAACAAATGAGAAGATTGCAGAAGTAGAAAGAAATGGAAGAGAAATTTCTAACAGATGTCAGTGAGAGGGTTTTATTTTTATCTCTCCATGTTTCTTCATTCAGAGAATAAGCAGCCTGCACCACCAGAAGGACCATGTCCAGACACATTGCGTTGCTATGCTACTGGTACTATGCTGAGGCTCTGGAGGTCCTGGCACGGTGTGTTAAACACCAGCCATCACTTCCCCAGAGCCTTCCTCTTCATCCCATACTGAACTGAATGGCAAGTGGATACCATGTGTAGGCTGCCTTAGCAGTGGGGCAGCGCCAAGGGATCCCCCAGAGAAGTAGCACCAAGCACTAGCCTTGGTATCCCAACACGACACTTGCAACTGGTGAGGAAAATGAGGTGAAATTTGATGTCTTCTCCAACCACTGGCTAAAATTCCCCTGATTTCTGAAGGACCAGGTGATGCTGAAGGACTCTAGTGATGCTGCATTTCCTTGGCTGATTCTCCTTCCAGAGAGGATATGCTTTCATTTGCCACAGCCATCCCCACTCCTTGGGAAGGGATTCTGACTGCTGCAGCCCGGGTGTTATCCTACTGTACCTCCACACGAAATATTAAAGTCTGACCTGGTGAAAGGGAGCACGGATTACAAACCACCGGGGACTCTGACTGTCTCACTCTTACTTGCTGGCTCTGCTTTTCCTGGCAGCCAATTCAAAGGAGCCTTGGAAGGAGCAGGACACTCACAGCATGCTCATGAGCTGTCTGAGACCAGAAATGGGGTCATATATGGGAACAGGGGAAAAGCCCATCTCCCCTGGGGTGGCTTTGCTGTGCATGGCCGAGGACAAGCCAGACATCCACAATGAAGATTGGACCACAGCATGGCTTGGTGTCCGGCAGCTACCACTGAGACAAAACAAGAGAGTGTGGAGAGCACCTGAGTGAAGGACCTCTGTGCTCTCAGTGGTGCTGGGGGTTAGCCTATTTCTGTCTCGTTTTGTGATAATGCAGCTTGTGTTTTGGATGCTTGCTTGCACTTAAGCCTTTTAATCACTTGTTCATTAAGAAAAGGTTTTCAGGACACCTTGCTGAGAGGCAGCATCTCATATACCTCTGAGGAGAAAAAACAGCCACTTAGTCAAACACTCAAACCACTCAGATCCTAATGATAGAATAGTAATGAGGGTGAAGTGTATTATCAACTTAATGATAAACTAAGTGATTTGGCACCCGTAACATGGGTTCACTCTTTAAGCCCCATAGCTGGTTCCTGAAGGGTAAGTGTGATGCAATTGGTAGGGGCTGGAAATTGGTTGTTTGGTTTTGTGTTTTTTTCTGTTGGGAACTGGACCAACTAAATTGCATTTTAAAAATCGGTTAGTGGTACATTGGAGGAGTGGTGCAAGGTGGTGGAAAAAACCCCTAGACTTTCCTTGTGGTGACTTGAGATATAATGGGATCAGAAATCAAATTTACAGAGGCAAAAATCCTTAAAAAGTGCATAGTATTTCCTATTTTCCTCTGTGCACATCCATCTTGATGTGTAAATCAACATTTCCTAACTCATGTGCTGGAAGAACCAATAGTTTCAAGTGGACATGGAAGTAAAGACAATGACTAAACCCATTTTTTCCCCAGTTATCCAGGATTCATACTTAGGGCTGAAGCCTTCCCCCAAAGGCCTCCACTTGCCATTGCTAAATGCCACCACTGGCAAAGCTGGTAAAAAGCTCTTATGTAAGAGTCAGACCACTGGTCTAACTGGAATAGGAAACAATTACTATCATTTTGCTGCCAAACCATTGAATTAATCTTTTTTTTTCCTGTTCTGTTCCTGGATCCTGACTATAGGGTGGCCAAGGTGCAAGGTATGCATTTACCACAGACTTTTCTCTGCCCATGGGGAGATGGGAAGAGATGCCCATGACATCACACCTCCATGAATACTGCATTTGCTAGGAACTGATGCAGCTTTACATACTTATATATACACAAACGTATTGATGGGTCACACATAAAGCACAGTCTAATGCAATGCTATAAAAGGCATTACCCACAAGTGATTTGCAATTGCTTTGAAGGATTCCTTTCCTGACAGAGTGAATAATTTCTAATCCACGTAGATATGGGCCATTTAGCATGGTTTACCTTAAAAAGTGCTCTTCAGCTTGGCCAAAAGGCAAACCAGCTCTGCTGGAGGCCCTGGGAGCCCAGACATCTGGGCTTTAAAATCCCCATCTCCTCAAATACAGTGCTATTTTTGAGTTGCGTTTATCTCAAGTACTTAGAAGTCTGGTCCAACAGTTTCTGGGCCATCCAGGCAGATAACACGCTGTGAAAACAAACCAAGGCAAGTACCGCACCTTCTTGCACGCAGTTGCATGTGCGTGTATGTGGCTGTTGAGGACTGAGGGGGATAGTCAGGAGGGGGTAGACTCAACTGAAATGCTCCTTAAAATACAGACAAAATTGAAACAGACTCCCAGCATGAGTCTAAAATTCTTAGCATAACTCCAAAGTGCTCAGATAACTTCATTTTTTCTGGAGAGGGTGTTTTATTTTTGCTTGAACTGTGTGGTTTCAAAACAAAAAAAGACTTCGTGAAACTTCTCTGATTAGGGGGAAAAGAGCACATTTCAGTCAGACCCAGCCTGCTGCACCTACAGACATAGGCAGCTTTGGAGGAAATGCTTAAAAGGTGAGACTTCAACTCAGCATCCCTGACTTTCAGTCCTGAAGGAGCAAACATAAATATTCCCCTCTGGCTTGCATCCCTCATTGCAGGGCATCAGCAGTGGCTCTCGGCAGCTGGGGATGGGCCTGATCACATGCAGAAATGCTGCTTGTGGCAAAGCTGCTATGGGGGCCACAGGAGGACCAGGGAGCCAGGGGCATGTCGGGCATCCTCATGAGGAGATGCCCCATGTGGTACCCCTGCTACTGGGGCATTGCTGGCAGCAGGGGCTGCCATTGTGCTCATTGGTGCTGTCATGCTAATATTTGCTTACTGAGACATCTTCCCAGAAATGTTGATGCCTCGCAGCACCCTGTCATCTCTCATCTCTGTGATCTATATCTTGCAAAACCCTGTCTGGTAGCAGAAGGATGATGTTTGTGCACACACTACCGGGTATCACAAGGGGCTTTTCTCTAGGCAGTGGGCTTCCTTCCCAGGTGCGTTGTTCCAAACCAGCTCCTGGTACTGCCTTTCCTTCTCTGAGCTCAGATGGATAAGACGCTACCATGGCATGGCTCTGGGGCACCTCATTGCTTGTTTTGAAGGTCTGGAACCAAATTTGTCACATAACAAAACATTGCTGTCATTAGTAATAAATTATTACTAATGTCACTAGTAATAAATAAAATAGATTATAATTTCATTTTTTTGAAAATGAAAAGACATCAGCTTTTACTAAGGTTGGATTTTTTTTCCCCTTAATCTCTTACATGTCTAAATTCAAACTTATCAAAATCAGCTCCATCTATTACATAAATCACTTGAATAGGAGGGTAAAAAATGCTTCCCACCATCGTGAACTAGGGGCTAAGGTTCATTTACTTCCTTCATCAGTGTTCAGCTTCTGCGTACTCGAGGATGGTGGTGCTGAGGTTCAGTGTAGGAAATACTTCAAATAAAAATATATGTCAAGGTGAGGGGGTTTTTTTCACTTTCTGTCCTATTTGCTCTGCTGTAATTACCATTACTAAATGTTTTTTAGTTGTGTGTTACATAACTCATTTCATTTCTAGTGCAGATCTGGCACCTTAAGGGAGTTTCAGACACCCAAGGCAGTTCGTCCTGTGGTGGTGGGTTTATTCCCCACAGAGACTCTGAATCAGCTGCCTAAACTGACATTATACTCTCACTAGTAACCTGAAAGGGCACTTTCCAGTTAAAAATCTTGATTAAAAGTATTGAATGTTAGCGCCCAGCCCTTTTGCTGGTGGCAATGTGCGTGCATGGGCAGAAGAGGAGGACAGGACACTGCAGGAGCACCAGAAGCCTCTCAGACCACCTGATTGAGCAGTCTCCAGCCTACAAGTCTCCCTTGTCTGAGACCTCCTTCCAAAATCACAGCACATGGAAAAAACATAGTTCAAGTCTGCTTTATGATTGGTGTGTTGCTGCTCTTTTCTTTCAAAGATAAAGCAGCGGAGCAATAATTAATGAGAAAATAAGAGGATGATGCAATCCGTAGTGAAATCCCAGTTTAACTGAAGCCGGTGGGGTTTTTGCTTCCTGTGTAGTGAGAGTTCACATGCCAGCAGGGAAACAAAACAGAGGATGAGGCAGCAGTTAATTGTTCTAGTGTTTTTTCACTGTGATCAGCAGGCCAGGGACTCCTCTCCCGGCTTTCTCTTTGCTCCCATGTTTCCCCCATGCTGCTGGAGGCATATTGTGCTTACAGACATACAGACAAACACATAAGAAGGGAACCCACTGCAGGGTGCTAAAGTCCAGCAAGGAGTTTGTTTGTGAAGCAGATTGCAACTCAAGGCTAGCTCAAACACCAGAGGAATTTTTACCTTCAGAAGCTGCTTTTCTATTTCTAGTCACCAGACATAAGATAACAGAAGAACAAGGGGAGGATGGACTGCAAGGTAGATGCACCCGGCAGCAGGCACCGCTCTGAGCCCAGAGTATCAGTGTAGCAGGAGATACCCATAGAGAATTTGTTCCCCCATCTGTTCCTCTGTAGATCACTTTAAAAATTAACTTACTCTATTAAAAAGAAAATGTGATTGTTACAGTTAAGTGGCTGTAGTGCTAGATAAAGTTCATCCTCCCACCCTCTCAAATAATATCCAAAAATGTACAATTAATAACACATTAACTTAGTCATAAATGAGTGAGAATAAGTTAAGGGTTTGTTATAAATACATTTTATTTTGTGTAATAAACAGATTTTTTTTCCTGGCCTGTAATAATGCAGAAGAGATAATTCTTCCCTACAGCACATTTCACACTTTCCTAGTTTCGGACAGATTAGCATAAATGACATATCATCCTCAACTCATCTCATTTTAGAAAGCACTCCTCCATCAAGTTACACTACGTTCAGATAATTATTCTATAAAAATATTCTTAAACTAATTGTATGAATGGAGCAAAAATGTGGTTATGTCAGCTACACACTCTCTCTGTGTCCAGCAGAAAATGTAGAGCACAGGAGCTGCCAGGGTCATTCCACCAGTGGAGGGAGCAGATATATGACAAGGTCAATATTTATGTACAGTTCACATGTAAGAGTATAATCGTCAAAATCAAGGTAATACAAATAAAAATAGGTATTAATGTTTCAAAAATCTAAAAGGAGACCTATAAATCCATTGATTTTTTCAGTAAGACTGAATCCATCGGAACCCATATCCTTCTTTCTAATAAATTCAATTGTCAGACTCTGAGTCATTTACTGCAGATGCTGACAGTGCTCTATCAGTATCCAGGTTAGGCTCTGCTTTGGTAGGATTTTCTTTCTTTGTCTTTAAATTGATCGTGAGATGAAGCCTGCTGCTTAAGCAATGGGTCTTACACCAATTAAACCACTTAGTTTATCAATTTTTTTTCTTTTGTGGCTAAAAATAATAAATGGCTGTGGGTAGCACTTTGCTGTCTTCAGAGCTGATCTGGGATCAGTTGTCTTATGAGAAAAACATTGCCTGAAACGAGATGTGAGCTCTGCCTTGCTACACTCTAGAGCACAGAGCAGCGTAGTAGTGCTCCAGAGAGCCATTTTCCAAAACTGTTTCCTCTCAGGTATTATGTTGGTGTCTTGGGAAAGAGAAATGTAGAAACATCTTTGTGTTTATCAGTGAATTTGACCTTTGAACACCAAGTTCCCATCTCCATTTCACAGGATGTTCTCGCCACCTTTGGGCTAAGTCCTACATGAAGTCCCTAGTAGTGCTTGTCCTGGCTGATGTTGTATTAAACCCTTCTATAAAAGCTTCCTTGCTATATGTCCCTGCAGTTTTGAGTTTCTAACTTTTCTGACGGTGTCACTTAGATATTGGTGGAAAAGTCAGAAAGACACTAGACCTGTTGGTATCTATCCTTGCCCTTTATTGGGTTTGTAACCTAAGGGGCAGAGTAGTTCCCTCAAGTTAAAAGAGAGACCATCAGTAGCCATTAGCAGGCAGCATACCTTCTAATTCTCCAGACTGTGAGTGGCCGGGAGGTTGTGACCATTCCTTTCCTGCTTCATGATTGTACCTTCATGCTGGTGCATGGTCTGCTATGCTTCACGTGATGGTTCATCTTAAATATGCTTAGCTGGTTAAGCTGGTGCAGTACTTGGTGGCAGGTGTTTTTTGCTGTATATCTATAAGTATATATACAGAATATATATTTGTTGTTGTGTCTTTAACCCAACCAATGCAAAACCAAAGCTTGGTTGACTGCCCCAAGGGCACATGGGAGGTCTGTGGCAGGGCCAGCTTTGAAACTTAACTGTGCCTCCTGTTAGTCTTAATTTGACTGTTCACGGTGTCTTCTGGCAAAGGTGGCTTTGCAAATCCATGTTCCTCAAACCCACAGCTCAGAGCAGCCCTAACTCAGGCAGCCTAGATAGACAGACAGCCTTGTCACACTTGCTCTTGTCTTCAGGCAATGTGCAGCTTCCCTCCAGAGCTTGCCTGTGTTGTCTGGTGGGTCCAGAGGTCCCTGGCTTCCCACAGCCACCACTGCAGTGGTCCCTGTCCCCACAAGAAGGTGCAGCTCCCTCCAACCCTCCTCCCAGGCTGTGTGGGGATTGAGTTTGTTGGACCATTCACCAGACGTGCACCTTTTTGTAGCAGAGCCCACATTTTCTGCAGGGAATACTTACACAGATGAAAATGTAAATAGCCAAAAAATTCCCCCAAAGGAAAAAGGACGAGAGCAGAAAAGAGAAAAGAAGGTTTCGTGGAGATACCTTCAGCATTTCCTCACATAGCCAGCCATTTTTGTCACAGGTACACGTAAGTAGCAGCCAGTTTATATGCTATAATTCCAGTTACACAGCCATAGAGTGTGAAGACTATTTGGGTAATAAATACTGAGATGTTATGTGTATGAGTATAATATATCTGAAGCATAACTACAAGTATACTTAAATGTATATGCAGATAATTCATATTCTTCATTTCTTCTGAAAATGTATAGAGCTAATAAAAGCGATGTCAAATAAAGATGGGAGGGATAAAATTCCCTGTGAATTTTTAATCTGAGAAATAAAGAACATACTGTTAATACAGCATAATTGTTTCATAAAATATTTAAAATATACCTTCCATACTAAATTTGTATTTTCACAAACATCTTTGCTGTTTATAAACTTGTAACACATTATATGAAAATTGCATACAGCCAGGAGAAACTTTCTCAATAAAAATAACTTAATCCTTATGTATTCAGCCTCTTGATCAAATGTTTCCATTTTATATCAGGATACATTTGTATTATTCATTATAATTTATACATTTTCTACTTAGAGATAATGCAATTACAAATGTTCCTTCCAAATCTTTCTTACTTCCCTTACATACCATTTAATTTAAATATCATTCTGTTATTTACAATTGCTTCATTTTAATAAGAAAAGATGCTCACAACCGATTATTTAATTGAATGGTGCTTCTCAACACAGTATTCATCTCTTTCAAAATAATTTGTATTTTGTGTATTTGGACCAGATATTGGAAAACATTATTGTTATTTTGTTAAATAACATTTCTGCAGAGTGCCACTATTTGGGGCAAGAGCTGATACAAGAACGGAAATCAACAACCTCATCAGCCTTACTAGGCTTGTATCATCCTTTACTAGATGGAATAAATATCTTAGTGGAGACAGATCTTCAGCTGACGATGACTTTATGCTCATGACAACTGAGCTGAAAATGTTTATTGGTAGGGGCTTTTACATGTGCCTCATTTTTTCGTGTTCTCAAACATGAGGGCTGGAGCACCTCCTGTATGAAGATAGGCTGAGAAGGTTGGGACTGTTCAGCCTGGAGAAGAGAAGGCTGCATGGAGACCTCAGAGCAGCCTTCCAATATCTGAAGGGAGCCTACAAGGATGCTGGGGAGGGACCCTTCATTAGGGACTCTAGTGGTAGGACAAGGGGTAATGGGTTTAAACTTAAACAGGGGAACTTTAGGTTAGATATAAGGAAGAAGTTCTTCACAGTGAGGGTGGTGAGGTGCTGGAATGGGTTGCCCAAGGAAGTTGTGAATGCTCCAACCCTGGCGGTGTTCAAGGCCAGGTTGGATAGAGCCTTGGGCGACATAGTTTAGTGTGAGGTGTCCCTGCTCATGGCAGGGGGGTTGGAACTAGATGATCTTAAGGTCCTTTCCAACCCAAACCATTCTATGATTCTATGATTTTAAGTCCACCAGAAACCGGGTGGGAAGGAAAGCTTCTCAGGCCCATTGTATCTCAGTAAAGACATGCACAAGGTGCTCCTTTTTATTATTTCTCTATTTATTTTTCCTTTTTTTTTTTTTTTTATTATATACATTTAATGAAGGTCCAGGTTGTACGAGAAGAACAAAAGGAGCTGAATAATAATTAAAATCAACTGTAGGCAAATAGTATCTCTGTAGTACCAACACCCTTCCAAAGAATTTTGATGTGGTTTTTATGGTGTGCTTTAGGGTTTTCCCCATTTCCACATCGTTAAACTACGTATGAAATAGTAGTTGTGAAGACTATCTAGCATTGGCTGGCAGAGGCAGTATTTGTGCCTTGATGCTCTTCAAAATACTAATGTCAGACTTTCATCTGATATCAAATATCAACATTGATGTAGTCATCTTAGACCAAAGAGATGTGCTCTAGACCTCAATTCTGCAAATACCAAAGCAATTGGTGAAGTGTATTATGTAAGATCTCCTAAATGAGTGCTTCATTTCACATGGATGTCTGAGCAATTGTTACCTCTTCCTATGGGCATGTGGATTACAAAACATCCTTAATTATCTCACTATACTACTGGGTTTTTTTCTACTTGACCCCTCCCTTGCTAATTGCTCCTCAAAATCCTGCTTGTCCTCATCATCAATGCATGACTGTCTCATTTAAAGCACGCGGTTCACACCCTGCTTTGAAAGCAGAATTATTCATGCCTTCCTGTGCTTTGCTGCAGTGTGCGGGATCAGTGTTTCACAAATATTTAACTTACTCTCACTGTGCTTCTGGTGAGATGAATTATCAGTGGAGATGGTTACACATAGAGAACCAAGACACACTGAGCATATGGTCCAACCTCCCCACTAGTTCAGGGTGGAAGGTTTGAAATACCTAGGGCTTAGCATTTCACAGTACATCATATTTTCTACAGCACTTCATATGCTCAGAAAATAGCTTCTATTGATTTCAGATGCAACTGTGCATGCCAAGTACTCCTGCAAACCCAATCCTGAGGTTTCAAGCTGGGTACCACAACATGCAAATTGCCATCTCTGATAAGCCTAGTTCCTGTGGCTTTCCACCATAACAAAGGGATTTTGTGGCAGAGAAGAAGGCTAGGGTGAGATCCCAGGTGAGGATTCAGCCTCAATGTAGGAGAGGCCTTTCTCTGCATACAGTGCCATGTCCCATGTGCAACCCATGCTCCAGCTGATTAAAGAAATGAGATATTCATTCAGAGGACTGCTCAACTTGCTCCCTCTGATTCAGTCCAGAAGCAAACCCAGGCTGTGCACAATGCTGACACGTTGCATTCAACAACCCAGGTGTCCTTTAGAGGATACAGTTTGGCTGTAAGATGCTGTGGATGTACAACAGAGTCAAATGAGGGTTGTCTGGACTGCCTTAGTTCTGGCTGGTTTTGATGTCTGAGACATTCCTTCTATCAGCTTTAAGACAGTAGCTATTTCATGTCACCTTCTGCATTCTTTTTAATAAGAATGTTAAAAAATGTTAAAAAAATGAATCACATCATTTAGCATCAGATAACACCCATGTGGTTCATTTGGGTTGGTGGGAACTTCTATATTCACAGCATAAACCTGAAACACTGGCACCAGCCAAGTTACTCTTAAGAGTGGTAAGCTTTTGTGGGCTAGAAGTAGAAGAGAATGAGACAGGTGAGGTTCATATATAATGCACATAGCTGAGGAACAACAGAAGTCATGGGTTTGGGAGTTCATTGCAAGCCCTGGATGCCTGTCCCTTTTCCTTGGGGACCAGCAATGAGAACAAAGCAGCTGAGAGCACTAGAGAGACGCTGCCCCCTTTTAGCCCCACTTACGCAGGCGCCACAGTAAGTGTTGCGTGAAGTCCAGCCCTGTGCTGGGGCATGCTTAGGTGCTCTGTGCACATGTACTGCAGTCACTGAGTTCTTGGAGATGGGAGGTGGCATTGCAGCATGTTGTGTGAAGTTGGTCCCCGGGGAGATTTTTAGCTGTTCAGTAGGGTAAGTATTTAATACTTCTCTGTGTTCACAAAGGAATGTTTCATCACAGAAAATACCAGGTCTTTTCAGTAGAAGGTAATGATCCCCATTTCTTCTGTAATTAGAATAACTTCTGTAGTCCTAAATGGTCATTTTAATTAGTAATATTTTCCAAGCAATTTTGATTGATTAAATAATGAGCCACAAGCTCAGCCACAAGCAGGAATCTAGAAAGATCTAGTTGTTAATGATTTGATATGCAATCCTGAGCCTGTGAGCAAGTGAGTGTGCCCTGTTTTGAGGCAGGAAGCCAATGCCTTCCAGGAGCATTGCCTCAGAGTAGTCACTGACATCCTTTTAATCTAATATTTCACCTTATACATTTCTTTTTACCAGTGACCAACAGTGGTAAGTTGGATTTCCTCCAGACACAAGGCACAGAGAGATGCTGGTTTCATTGACAGAATTCCTCTTCCCATCCTATTTTCATGCAGATTTATAGAACCTACCTGTAAGATCGCTGGCAGATGTTGCTAGAAAAGGTTCAAAAGTTAGCAGAGAGAGCAAACTGACATAAGGTCATGTACACTTTTATTAAGGATATGGAGCTAGGAAGGTGTGTGCATGTATAATCACCATATACAGAAGGGCACTGTATACAGAGCACAGGTGAAAGAGCTGGAGCCGCACTAGCTGACGTGATCCAAAGATTTTGCACATATTGTGCACTTTAGCCTTTCATTTCCATGGAGAGTCTGAATGGTTTGCTTTTCTTAAAGCAGTGCACCACTTGAAGTAGATTTCTAGGACATAATTGCTGTAGCTACTCCATGTATTTATTATCTTCACACAATAGCTGCCTCCAAAGCTTAACAGAATGGGATATCATTTCTTGCACAATAGTGATGCCTTGTTAAATTATTCACATTCTTTATTTGACAGATACTAATAACCGTTATTTGGTATTCAAGAGAGGGACAAAAATGACTATTTGTTACATTCCTCCATTATCTAATATTCATAAAACATATGTGATGTAAAATGTCTTTCTGATGGATGACCGTCTAGGATGCGTTTACATGTTTTGCTTTATAAACACAGAAAACAGCTACCGAAATCTATCTACAACTGTGCCCCAGTTCCCAGACCAGCAAACCTCATTCTAATCATTGAACCTCCCTCTTCCACATTCAGAAAGTATCCCAATTTGGATCACGTCCCACACCCACACTCCTTGGTCTTTCCCTGTGTGCCTGCCAGCCTACTCTTAGGTCTGCTGAAATGTGGGCAATGGATTCATGCTGTGACCCCTCCGCACAAGGCTGAGATCCCTCAGCAGGTCTCACTTATTCCGGAGGTAAATGGATGTTGACATTTGCCTTCAGAGATGAAAACCTATTACATGAACGTTGGCTGTGATTCCCACCCCAGACGATACCCCACCAAGAAACTGTACCATTCATAGGCTCCATTATATGACAGAATGGGCTGCAGGCAGGATTTATTTTCCCATTGTCAGTTCCCATTGAGGCAAGGGGTATTTACATGTGTTAATAGACATTAGTCATGTAAATCCCCAGTTC
Source organism: Nestor notabilis (assembly GCF_000696875.1). Classification (NCBI taxonomy): domain Eukaryota; kingdom Metazoa; phylum Chordata; class Aves; order Psittaciformes; family Psittacidae; genus Nestor; species Nestor notabilis. Next base: position 14,610 of record NW_009939633.1, on the reverse strand, counting down.
ATCAATGAGAAAAAGGACTCTGAAAATTGTTAAATCTGATTTTCCAGAAGATTAGAAACAAGCCGCGCTTAATCGTGTGCTGCTATCACTAGTCCTTTTTTTGTTTTGTTTTTAAGAATGTTGTTCTGATTATTCAGATATAATGACTGAAATATATTCAGTTATGCAGAACAATGAAAGGAAATCAAGTGTCCTTGATTCCCTGACATGCTCCTATGGAAATAACTGATTAAATCTTTTAAAGCAACGTATTTTCTCATCTTCCATGTTAATCATCACATTATATACCACTACTGTTCAAATGCAAAACCAGAAGTTTAGTTTAAAATGCACATCCAGTAGCTTCTTTGTTTGATTTAATCTTTTTAAACCCCACAAACAAGTTATCAGCTGATTTTATAACCTTGAGCAATGGGCTTTCACTCTAATTAGCAAACAGGAGCAAACAAATCCCAACAAAGAAGAACCATTCCAAGTTTCCTCGCCAGTACAGCCCATCCAGGGCACAGCAGCTGGGCTGTCAGCTGAAGAATGGGAATTCCTCATATTTTTATGATTAATGTAGATGTTTATTTTACTTGCAGATAAGTTCAAATGAAATGGGTTTACAAATAGGCTGCAGGTTCAGATTAGAGTTCAAACCTGTCTTAGTAAATCCAGAATCCTCTCTCCAGCAGGAGATTATATCCAATAAATACAAGAAGAAAGTAGGAATACTCCACTGTACAAGCAAAAGGGAGGTCAGGCAGCAGTGGTGCAGCAAAGGATGTGGGCTTGAAGCGGCTTTTAACCCAAACATTAGTCCTAGTGGTGTGCTCTGGAATTGCCAAGACATGAAACCACTCCTCATAGAAGAACCAAATCCAGTCTTGGATACTGTTTGTATGCCTCTGCTGTTGTCTTAGTCTGCAAAATGCATGAGCAAGAACACATTTATTATCTCTGTACATTACACAGGGGTCTGTGTTAAAGCTAAGGCACTCTGCCAGTGATGAAGATGATGATGATATTTTCAGGAAACCCAAGAGATGGTGAAGTTTGACCTACAAGTGGAAGCCCAAAGTGGGGCACATGGGAGCCACAGGGCTGGTGATTCTCCTCTCCCCCAGCCCCTGCAGAGCTTGGTCCAACTCACACATGAGGGTCAGAACAAAACTCAGCACACATGGTCCAAACTACTTCTACAGAGGCACATCTGCATGTTATCCTAAACACTAAGCAGACGGACCTGTCATCAGCTTTTGGGGAAGCTGAATACACTGTGTCCAGAGGGTCATCCTCAGCCACAGACGTACCAGAAGAACTCTAACAGACCTGCAACGCAGCGCGTCCCCCTGGTATCAATCCAACCTACCTGTCTGGTCTTTTTTTGTCACACTGCCTGACAATTTGCTTGGTATAGAAGACAAGATTCTGATTTCCTTGTTCTTTTTAAAAAGAGTATCCTATTTACCACCTCTGTTTCCTGGCATATGACTGATGGAAAGCAGGGGTTATACATCGCAGCTGATACTTCAGCAGTCTTGTAATTGAGTCTCTTCAGGAGCCCAGGGTGAACCCTGGCCAGACCCAGTGATTTGTTGCTATTCATTTCATCAACTTGCTTGAAAACCTCCTCTTCTGACAGTTCAATCTGAGGCAGTTCCTCACTCATCCCCAGTAGGAAAATGCTGTGGTGTGGGAGGCTTCCCAAGGCTCTTGTCCAGCAAATACCAGCACAGCAGGCTCATCTGCCTCCACTTTTACAGTCCTGTCATCTCTAAGTGCTCCCATTACCCCGCGGTCTTCTGTTGGCCCTCCCTATTTGCTGGCAAGTGGCCTCTGCCTGATGTAGTTGAAAAAGGTTTTATTATTGGTTTTTATGCCTTTTAGTAAATTATTCCACAAAATCCACTTGGCTTCTTTTACTATGTTTTTTCACCTGATTGCAGAGCCCACACTCTTCTGCTTTCCCTGATTTGGACACAACCTACACTTCTTTAGGCCGTCTTTGACAGCCTTCTTTATCCAGCTGCTTATCTTATGCCTGTTTTACTTTCTTTCTAAAATATTATCTGATAACTGGAAATACCTTACTATGACCCAGTTGTTTAAGGTGCCTTTTGGGTTGACCTTGCCACCTGCAGGCATTTTACCCTCTTGACTGTTGCTTTTAATTTCCTTTCAACAAGCTGCACACCCATAGGTCACTGGTCCCTGTGTGAACTGTGCACACTGGTTTCTCTTGAGTGCCTAGATGCTCTATAGGCTGTGTTATTGCTGCATCTGGTGGACACCTCCACCAGGGTTGATGACCCACCTACCTGCTAAACAAGTTGGACAGGAAGGATGGGCAGCACCATCTTCCTACTGGCTACCTTCCTTTGCTCTCCTGGGGCATGATTTGGGGAAGAAGGGATGAGTTTCTTGTTGACTTGCCCTACTTTAATCCACCTGATATGGACACTGGAGAGTGAGGGACTCCCCGCTGTACAAAAAAGATGTGGACAGGCTGGAGAGGGTCCAGAGAAGGGCCACAAAGATGATCAAAGGATCGGGAAGCCTGCCTTGTATGGAAAGGCTGAGAGCACTAGGTTTGTTCAGCCTTGAGTAAAGAAGGTTCAGGGGAGACCTTATCACCATGTGCCAGTATTTAAAGGGTGGCTACAAAGAAGACAGATTCCCTTTTTACAAGGAGTCACATGGAAAAGATGAGCAGTTCAAGTACTCCCAGAGAGATTCCGTTTGGATAGAAGAGGAAAAATTTTCACAATGAGAACAATCAGCCACTGGAATAATCTCCCCAGGGAAGTGGAGGACTCCCCAACATTGGACACTTTCAAGATTTGGCTGGACAGGGTGCTGGGCCACCCAGTCTAGGTGATGCTTTGCCTAGAAAGGTTGGACCGGATGATCCTTGAGGTTCTTCCCAGCCTGGGAATCTATGATTCTATGATATGATTCCATGATTTCTTTTCTGGAGTTGGAGACTGGGGCTCCCCTCGTCCCCTTCTTCTCCGTCACCCCGTCTCACTCAGCTGGAGCCAGCGAAGCAACCAAGGCTACCCCACAGTGCTGTCCTGCTCCTCCATGGCTCCACACCACCACGACCCATCAAATGAATGAGGCAATAAATGTCACTGCATATGGAAAACAGCTGCTCCATTGTCTGTGGTCAAAGCAAGCAACTTCCTCTTCACAGCCTTTAGTTTTGACTCCCATAAATTCTTCTTTTATGATGCCCACTCACTAAATATTAATCTTCAAAAGGCAATGGCTCATCTCTTAAGATGCAGTGATTGGACTCATCCCTGTGTGCAGGAGTGTTCAGCAGCTTCCTGTGCATTTCACAATCCAGTTACAAAATCTTCTCCCCACTCTTAATGACTTTGTGATTTATTGACTTGCCCATCTTTCCTCACTTCAGCTCACTGAGCTTTATTTCTTCCTTTTGTACATCAGTTCGGGGAAATATACAGTACATATCTTCTTTGCAACCAGACAAATGCATGATGGTGATACAAGATCCTCATTAAGAAAAGTCCATCCTTCCAGGTACTCACAGTCACCACTTTTTCGGCAGCTTGCATAACCAGGCCTACTAAATGTTGAGTAATTAGCCCCGCTCAGGATTTCTACCTAATGCCATTATCCCTAATGACACTCACAAATATTTTGCTCCATATGCAGCCTTTACTGGTTGTGTATTCATCAGTATCTTCATGCAAATCATCTCTTGGATGCTGGAAGAGATGTCTTGGTGTAAATTAATGAAATTTGAAAGGCTTTCAGCTCAAAATTTCTCAAAACTTGCTCCCTCATTATCTCTTGCTGTCATGCACAAAGCTAACTATTCCTCTTTTCCTAAAAAGAGATGCACTCTCCAGCTGTGATCCCAAACCACACTAACAATTATTTTCCTGAGGTCCCAAGACCTAAACTGGCTCTGAATCCACCAGCCCTGCAAGGTCCCTCTAGACTTCCAGGAAATCATGTTTGTTCAAAGAGATCCTTCCCTGGGTGATGTGGACATGGTGTGATCCTTTCTCTGCTCAATGTTGCTGTGGCTATTCATGTACTTCGTATATGCTAGCTATTCTCGTACGTGGGAGAAAGGGGATAAAACCCCCTGTTATATCTATGTCACCCAGTAACCCCTTACTTTCTCAATATAGCAGACACTAAAAAAAATCAAAAATGGCCAAGATTAAGTGCCAGGACAAGTCTCTCAACTGGCCTTGCAGTAAAGACAGCGTGAGACAGACCCAAAATCTAAGGAGGGATCTGTACCCTAAAAAAGATGTGGTGGCCGCAGGGACAAGCAGCACAAGGGAAAGTGCAGTGAGATCAATGCGTGACAGGGCTAACATGCTGTGGGTAAATAAGAGATAGCTGAGTGGAGGTCATCCTTGAAGCTTGGTGTCCATGTCCTGGCTTCAGAGGGCCAAAACTCAAGCAGACGTGTTATTCCTATTAAGTGCTCTTTTATCAAAACTGTTCGGGTCAGCCTCCTGGCCAATCAGGGCACAGGAGCTCAAAACCAGACAGCAGGCCAAAACCAACCTGCAAACACATCTTTCTTTCAAAAACCACCTCTGGCTACTTGACATATTTTGGCTGTGGAGGCATTGACTACCCCTACAGTGAACACAACCCCCTTAGGATCCCTTGATAGTGGGATCAGACAGAGGTAACCTTAACCCTTGTGACCTTCCCTTGCCAAAGTCCCACACTGAGTGTACCACCCCATGTTTCCCCAGGCCACCCTTGTGGCCATGCTTCACCAATGGCACTAAAATGGTTAGGGGGACAAATAAACATGTGGGTACGCATGGTCAGTCCAGATGGCTTGGACTGGAGGGTCCCTTTCAGCAACATACAGCATGTCTAGAAGCAGCAAACGCTAGTTGCTCCTGAAAAGAGAGGTCTGTAGCCTGGAATGCATCTCTCAGAGAAATCCAGGGATCCCACTGGCTATGGAAGGAAGGGCTATTTTATTAATAAAAAAAGTAACTGAGCACATTGGTATGCAGCACTGGTGAAACCGAACTGGGAATAGTGAATGTACTTCTGACTTCCATGTTACCAGAAGAAGACAGACAGAGACCAAGTGGACAACCAGAGAGCTATTCTCTGGTGAAAGGCTGGGAGTTCAATCTGTTTAGCTCATCAGAAAGAAGACCAAGGAATGATTTGATAGACAGCAGATAAGCACTCTAAGGGAGGAAAAATATTGGGTATTAAAGAACTCTTTTAACCTCATGGAGGAAAGGAACAGAAAGTATCAAAGACTGGATGGTCAGCTCAGATACGTTCTAATCGGAAACGCAGCACACATCTTTAGCTGGGGAGTTGATGTGCACTGGGAGCAAACTGTCACAGAAAGTTATGGGTCTCCTGACCCTTAATTATTTCAATGAATTATTAAAGTCTTTCTGAAAGATACGCTTCAGGCAAACACGAACATCCTGTGCTTCATACAGAGATAAATGTGTTACACAAAGGGGCAGAGGAAGCAAGAAGAAATGAGCATAGCTTTCTGGCCTTGGACACAACCACGAAGACTAACCTCCTTCTTGCTCACAGGGGACCTGGCTGCTCCCTCAGAGGAAGAAGACAGATTTTTCTGGATTGCAAGTCAAATCTGGGGGCCTGTTTCTGTCCTATCCAGAGGGGCTCTGATGACTCCATTCCTGGACTTACTGCAGTTCTTGAAGACCTTTGGTAGCAGTGCAGAAGGCAGGAGACTCTTCTCTGTGTTTCAATTTTGGGTATTTACAGAAATGTCTCTTAAATTATCCTCCCCTTCTAACATACGTCTGGTCAGCCGTGACTATGTGAATTATTGCCTTGTGGGGTTTATTTCCCTTTTTTTTCCTGTTAAATAATCTGAATTGTATCACTGGCTCTGTAAAACTAGCATTATTTTGTGTAACTTTTGCTAGTGTTTGCTTGGTTACTCTTTAAAACTCTACTAACCACCGCTATATGTCAAAACTGGTCTCCACAGGCTGCTCGCTGCTGTTAGATGCACTCAACCAACACTAGCTGGCAGCACCACGTTTGCTGCATACATTAGCATATTAGCCTATAAAGTTATTCTTACCAACGCTCATTTCTGCTGTTTAGTTGAAATCCTATCATCTTTACCCTTGCAAGGCTTTTCTTGGCTGAAGATGTAGTTGTTTTTGTCATTTCCTTGCCAGGCAAAACACAAAGGCCTTATTGACTATTCTTACTTGGGTGAAGGAAGACACCAAGAAGAGTTTTGCTTACTTTGTAGGCTTCAGCACATAAAAGACTTACACTGATACCATTTTCAGCACAGTGGGAGTCAGGGCTGCTGAGAGCCTGGATTAGTCATACTAGTTTTTAATTCTTTATTATTCCACCTAATACACTTCAGCCATTGATAAAAATAGTTCTTTGTACACACATTTTCTATCCTGATATTTCCACTTTCGGGTGTTCAGTGTCCATAACACCGTGAACTGGGAATCACCTCTGGAAACGTGATTTTCCTCTTCTGAAAGGCTGACCTGAAAGGCTGAGAAAGCTAAAGCTGTTCCTCACCATGCTAAGGGTGAACCTGGCAAAAGGTGTGCCAAAGTAGCATACATCCCAGGAATACTCTCTGGGTTCAGATGGCACCTCTCTTGCACAGAGAAGGATGCTTTGCACTTACTGTGAGTCTGTTTGGGGACCCACTGCACTACCTGCAGCATCCATGCGCTGGGGACAGTCTCAGCTGCAGATCTCTGCTGCCCCTCCGACGTTGTCCAATATAACCTCCTGATCTACATATAAAATCCCCTGGCTGAAGCTGGGTGGCATTTCTGAGGCAGACTGATTGGTCAGCCGTGCTGATGAGGATGCAGGTCATAAGCATCTGTGTTGTGCATGGTCCTACAACACCTGCACATGGATGGTCCTACTCCTCTCCCAGTGAAGGCAGGAAGGAAGACGGAAGCTTAGTGTACGGCAGTCGGGGCAATATGGGCCATATCCTGACCATTTCTCGTCATTTGCTTACCGGGATTTAGCCAAGTGAAAATATTGTAACTTGGAGTTAGAAATCTTGATGTTATCTCTGAATATGAGGAGAGACACAGAAGGTCAGAAGTAGGTCCACATGGCTAATGGCAGAGGAGCAATGTAGGGTAGCACTTCTCTGTTAGACACATTCAGCCTCCATATGCTGGCAGCTTAGAGGGTACCTGAGGTTGAGGTGCTGCCTTCATATTTAAGAGCCTTTGTGGCATTTCTTGCCACATCAATCTACTTTGCAATCCGTATCATTTCAGAGGCACCATGTCCTGAGATAACAGGTTCCTCAGTGCACCTGTGGGCTGTATGAGAAGCATCTCGCCCTCTTTGCACTGAATCTTCTTGAGGTCTCAGCCAGTGCCCCCCACGTTCTCCTGCTGGAAGAGCTACCACAGAGCTATCACAGACATGATTCTTGCTTTGGAGGCAAACCATGCCACCAAGACCTTGGTTTAAATTACATCAGGACCAGGTGACAGAGGAAAAGGAAATTGAGACTGGTCTCTGACACCCACCTCTATTTCCTTTGCTGAGCTGCCTCCAGCTTTGGCTGACAGTCAAATTCCGCAGCACAAAAATCCTGAGACTTCACACATGTAGCTCATGTGAGCAGATCTTCCTACAGAGAAAACCCCTTGCAAGCCAAGGGGCTGGCCCAGGAACAGGCTTTTTCCTTTCCTGAGAGAAGGTTGCAGGTTCAGGCTCTAATTTGTTTGAGATTTTTTTTTTATTATGCTGGCCAACATGCTAGAAAGAGATTTATTCATGAAAAGGACAAAGTCAGCATATATCCCCTGTGCAAACAGATGAGGAAAAAACCCCTGTAAACAGCAGAAGTAACAGAGAAAGCATGAAGAGCAGCATACTGAATTACCCCTGCCATGTGGGTCACTTGGAGCATGGTTTTATTTTATTTATTAAACAGCTTCTGCACAAAGGCGTCATGCAGTGAATACTAAAATGATGCTGTAGCTCTTAAGCGCCGGGGGCAGGGGGAGAGTGGAAATGCCCCTGGAGTTATTGTTTTATAAATAAAAGGTGCTGATGATACTGTGTGTACAACACAGGGTGTAAAGAATCGCTGCAGTGGCTTGATAGGGATGATCTGTAGCTGAAAACTCAGCAATGCAGACAGTAGGTAAGGCAAATGTGCTGAAATGTCAGGATGTGGAATGCCAGAAGAACAACCCTTAAAATAGTTTCACCAAAAATAGTCTCTGTGGACAACGGGAGGGGGGGTTTGCCCTCATTTATTTCTATTACCAGCTCTTTGACACACCGCCCCTCGAGCACTCCCAGTTGCAGATGGAGTGGGAGGCCAGGCAAAGGGCACACTTTCATCCCATGCATGTGTGCCACTGCTGCAGTCCACACTGGGATGGGACCATCAATCAAAAAGCAAAGCTCACCACCCCTGTGGCCACCACAGCCAGGGGAGGAAACAGCCACCTCAAGCGGCTGGCAAATATGCTGGGTAAAACTACAGCTCCCCAAATGCTCCAGAGCAGCTCTCTGTAAACAGCAGCAAATCGCTTGGCAGAGCCCAGAGGAAATAAATTGAATGGTGCCTGTGAGCTGACAGGGTCTGCGCAAGGGGAGGGACAAGCAGTGATGGGGCGGCTCTGATGGGGAAGCAGAGTCCTGCACTCCGTCATGTCAAGCAAATCCCTATTCAATAACCTGGAAAAAACACCTCTTCCCAGCGTGTATGTTACCTGCAAAGCTGGATGAGCCCCCCGGAACTGTACGTGGTGCCCACACAGCCTTCATTTCTCTGGACAAGCATCACTTAGATGGTTTTGGAGGTAACACCATCACTCAAGGCTAAAATCGCACAAAGTTTCAGGGTGACTCCAGAGATGCTGAGCCATTCTAGTGTGACCTTAGCAAGGGTTAATGGGAAGGACCCAGCAAAGCTTTTGAGCTGCCAGGTACATGCCCCAGGCACATCTCACAAACGGTTAAGACCTAGAGCTTAAGTACATTCCTCCACCCACCATTGATTTCTGCAGGGTAAAAAGTCCAAAAACCAGGTGCGTAGACAAAACCCAAATCACTCTGTGTCCCTGGCATGATGGCCAAAGAACTAGTTATGCTAGACTTAGCTCTATGTTCACACTACAGGCATGACCCAAGGCGGGGAAGGAAAGCCTCCAAGGAAAAGGGAACTGTAGGAGAAACTCAGGTTTTGGCACCTGGTGAAATACAGCTGTGTCAGCAAAGTTCATTTGCAATACATGCAGTTAGCATAGGTGGGGATTCAGAGCCTGGATTTGCAGCCGGCAGCTTGTGATCCAGTATGATGACTCAGGACTTCCGGATGCTCTGCAGGCAAAGGCTGCTCAGACCTTACTCAGGCAGAGTGCCAGTTTTCACAACAAGAAGCCATGTCTTGATCTCCTAACTCTTGTTATGATAAAGGTAATACTGAAAACAGTTGTAACCATTGTTTGATGGTTTTATAGTCCACCTTTTCTATGCTTAGATGTTGTCACACTCTTTCTGAAACAGAAGGCATCCAATGCGTCCAACACTTCCGGAGCTTTGCCTACCTCTAGGTGACAGGAGAAGATGGAAGTAAGATTTATGCCTAGGTCAGGTGTAATTAAATAACACAGGATTTGGAATAAATGAAGCATAAACAATTCAGGTGTTGGAAAGGATGAGGTGGAAGTAAATCTGAGTGAAGCTTTGACTTCTGAAAGAGTTGAGTGGACACAGACATTGCAGCACTTGGGAAGGTATAGGAAGGAGGCAGTCTGTAGCCTTTGGAAGTGTAAATCATAGACTGTATCAATCTCCTCCAGTCATTAGGAAAAAAGAATGAATGACAGAAAAAGAGAAAGGAGAGGAGGTCGACAGAGAAGGGTTAAAGGTTAATTTCCTGATTACCAGGATATGAAAGGTAATGGCCCCAGATGCCTTTGTATTTTCTTTCAAAACAGGCATCATCATTTAATGCACTCTTTTATTACCGCTCTTATGTCAGCTTCTTTGTGTTCCAAAATGGTCTTTTCTTCTGCTATTAACATGGTAACAATTCGCACACCATGGTCTTCTGATGGACCTTGACATTCTTGTCATGTTAGGTAAGGGCAGTAAATCTGTTAGAAACAACCTGCTCCTGCTGATGTCAGAGGGAACTTTGCCACCAATGGTCTATGGCAATGTGGAAGGTCTGATTCTGATGACTAATGGCATTAGTCACATCTTTACTGGAACCTGTTGTTTATGAATGTTTCTAAAATGTTTGTTCAGACAGCTCAATTTAGATGCAAACATTGCCAGTTGGTACTCGGTTTTATGATACCAGGAGCTCTTGAACTCTGGTGCGTGTCACCTACAGTCTGCCCACTGCTCTTATTTTAAGTGAGGGATTTACATTTTGGATGGCAGGTAGCATACAAAGGGCTCTCTTACAAGAAGCACTGTACAGCATGGGAAAGCTGGAGAAGCAGTCTGTGTCTTAGACCAAAGGTTTCAAGGTTGAAAGGTTACAACCTGGTGGTGGGAGTGATGGTCCCTCCGTGGTCATTCTCTACTGCTAAATGAATGGACCAACGCCTCAGATTCAGCCAATTCACCTCACCCATCCTACAGAAATAATAAACTTCTGTGCCTACAAAAACTGGCCCCAGCAATGACCCCAGCTCCATCATTCCCTGATGGAGGGCAAAGGACATGACAGGGGATGTTCCCTGGGCCACCCTGCAGCTATGGGGTCACATGTGGGTTGGTACCTCTCCCCAGCTTTCCTAGGTCCTGCCCCATAGAGGGTTGTTGGACCACATCTGCTCCAAGAGGGTCCAAAAAATGTTCTTTCTAGGGTTGAGGGAGGGAAGCAGGGGCCTGCCTTCTCCCCAGGCTCTCTGGGCAGACAGGCAGCAGCAACTAGCAAGCCTCTGAAAACCTGAGCTGCAGTCTGCTGCTTTTAGCACATACCCAAAGCACATGGCCCCACGTGGATACTAGATGGGGAAATCACTTGTGTTACAACTTGACCTCTCAGTTAAGCTCAGGGTCCCATTTTGCATATACTTAGTTTGTGGTCACAAGTGTCTAGGACATACACATGGCAGAGCAAGGCAATGTTACCTGTTTCAGGGACAAAGGGTTGGCAGCTGGCAGGACAGCAAGGCAATAGTACCTAACAGCTCAGGATGGGAATTAAAACTGAATCCACAAATTCTTGCCCCCAACACAACCACGAGCTCACCCTTCCACTTCATAAAGCTTTGCAAGTCAAGTTCCACTGCTCAGAGACAAGAGTCCACAGTACTGTAATGGGCAAATGGGGTTTACCAGCTGCTAACTGGGGTAATACAGCACTTACCCTCTTCTCATGTACAGCGAATGAATCAGAGTTCACCTCCTGCTTTTTGGAGAGGAGCTTGAAGTGTCTGGGTAATCAAAAGGCAGCTCTGAACACATCCTGAGAGTTGCCTTATGCCTGGACTACCTAATCTGCCTGCCCCCAAAGGATGTACAGATGATGTACAGATTCAGCGCATGCAACTTACTTTTGCATCCTCCAAGTATGCCAGAACAGTATTTTACACTTCAGCGGAGAGCTAGTCTCTGTGTAAATGGGCCACTCAACAGAGTTATGCTGTACTGGCACTTCTCAGAACATCAGACACGGATATTGCCATTTTTCAGGATGTGGGATGTAAGATGAATAGATTTCATACCATGACTTCCAAGCCTCCATACTGGGACTTCTGATCAACTGCCCTATTCACCACAGTTATGGAAGTTATTTATGTTAAACAGATTAAAGGCCGAGCAACTTAAATTTTCTCTGAGTGATGTGTTGTTTCAGCTGCTTATATGTTAAAATTTATTTGCATTAGTGAGGAAATACTGTACTCACCTTCCCTCAGGAAAAAAATTTGCTCATGGGCTCATGTTTATTTATTTCTTATTAGAGTAGAAACGTTTTCTGGTGAGGGGCCAAGCGCGCTGGTTCCTGGTGACCATGATTTAATAAAACACTTAATTCCTTACACATTTTGTAAGGAGACCTCTATGGCAGAAGTAGTAGGAAAGACTTTGTCATCTCTCATAAATATAACACATTTTCAGCTCACCTCTTTTCCCACTGAAGTCATCAACCTAATTCCTAGAAATGTACCCTATCAGGCAACTAGTACTTCTTTATCTGCCATAAGTTGCAAGACTCAAAAGTCATCAGCTCCTTCTGCTGTTCGCAGCTTTGCTATTTACTGGGATTAGAGTCAGACTCTTTGAAAACACTTTATAGCACTGTTTAAAAACTTTCAATTTTCTGTTTTATGTAATGTAACCACTTGGAAGCTTTTGTTCAAAAATAACTCTGCAAGTATTCTTCTACCATAACTATAATGGGATGATTACATTACTACAGAAATTCTGGAAATTTATACACATATGATGACAAATCTCCCTCTGTTTGATTCAGGCTGCTTGTACATGCTTTCTCCTCCCCTTTTCCCCCAATGTGTGCTACTGATGAATTAGTAGATTGGTTCCTATACTGGTATAATTACCAAAATTTGTGATGTTCCTCTTGTAAGGTAAGGAGGGAGAAGGTACAGGGCTGTCATACAGGCTGCAGGGACACAGCCCTTGCCCTTCAGTGCCTTTCCCAGGCTATGAACCGCCATGTCTCCACCACAGGACAAATGAATGGGCAGTACCATTGAAAAGGGACATCACCACAGGCAGATGTTTACTTCCACGATCTGTGCAGCCTGGCTGGGAACATCTGGAAATGGTATGGGGGGAAAGGCTGGCAAAGGGGTGTTTCAGGTAAAGGTGATCCAGAGGCTATACCTGAGTACTGCCAGGAGCAAAAAGGAGCAGAGGTTTGCATTATACTTCTTTTGTAACGTGCTCCTCTTGAGCTTTGCTGCTTCTTAGTAGCGCTAAGGGTTTAGAGTATCTGTGCACCACAAAGCTTTCCTAAATCAATAGTCTCCTGTTGCTACATAAATACCTAACTGGAGCAGAGATGTTTATTTTCGAAGTGGGAGATGTTGCTTCTGTGACAATGTTTTATTATGATTTTGATCCCAAACCTGCAATCTTTACATGAAGACAAGGCTCCCCTTGATTTCAGTGCAAGCTTTGTCTGACTAAGGATTTCAGAATTAGCTCTTTGCTTTTATTTTTATTGAAAAACAAGCCTGTGCTTGACAAGGAAAAAAACAGTAAGTGGATCATGTCAGGGAGACAAATTCCTATGAGAAATTTCTAGCAGGAGAAACAGAGCTTTACAATTACATGGCAGTAAGTTGCAAGGTTAAAATTCTAAGGATTTTCCAGGGGAAAAAAAAATGCTAATGCACTACTGTGAAGGGTACCTGCGCCCAACCCAGCACATGCCTCTGGTAAAGGCTGCAGCAGAGAAATGAATAAAAAGAAAATATTTCCATGAAAACTTAGAACATCCACGGAATTAAACACGCTTTGACCTAAGGGGTTTTGAGGGAAGACTGCACATCAGCCTGGCCATACTTTATGCCACCAAAAGGGCCCTGATCCCAAGCAGCACTATAAGCCTGTCTGGGAGCTATTTGCAGAGGGGAGCTACCCGGCACCCAAACCCTGCAAAGGTGGGGAGCACACCAAGCTCTATAGCTCACAGTAATTGCACAGGCTTGGAAATGGCAGTGGAGGGACTGGGGTGGGCCAGGGTTGGGGACTGGCCCTCCTTGCTGTGCAGACAGGCAAGAAATGCCAGGGGAGCAGGGCAGGCACAGAAGGCTGGGGCACTTGCGGTGGGACAGGCAAACACAGAGCTGGGGTTTCACTGGGTGCCTGACCCACACCCCCCGCATCAGCAGACCCCCCCAAAAGCCTAGGGCTAAATGCCAGCGGCACAGGGGCATCTGCAGGCTGCTCTGGTAAACAGGAGGAAATGGGGTGTTTGGGTGGGTTTGGGGGTTTGTTTATGGGGGTGCAGTTTGGGGAGTGATGGGTGGGGGATTTTGTTGTTTTAAACGAAAAATTTCCACTAGGAGCAGAGGGTTTTGAGTGCACTGCTTGACCCACAGCTGTTTGCTGAGCCCCAGTGAGTGCTTCGGTAACCCTCTGATGTGCTGATGGAGGTGGGTGACCCCAGAAGTTAGTCCCAGTTTCAGTTTGACCAAAATCGGGGGATTGGTGTTGCTGCAGGCACGGACACAGCAAGGGGGAACGTGGGAGTGCATTCTCAGAGAGGGGG